>NC_133661.1:236868839-237136339 GCF_037893015.1 Macrotis lagotis
GGTAGCTGAGTGGCACAGCAGACAGATCCCTGGCCCTGGGGCCAAGAGGCTCCAAGCCCTCATACCACCCCTTAGGCCCAGCATTCCCCCAACCCTATGGTCCCGAACATGCCATCCAATCACAGGCCCTTGCAAGAAGTAGAAAAGAAAATGTGTTATATCTGACAACTATCCCCACATGGTACATCCTCTCTTCCATCATTCACAACCCCCCCTTCCCCCATCCCCTTCTCTCTTTCTTACTCTATATGTCTACACCCCAATGAGTAAATATACTGTTTCCTCTCTTAGCCACCTCTGATGAGAGTAAAGTTTCCCTCATTCCCCCTCACCTTCCCATCTTTCATATAATTGCAATAGCTCATTATACTAAAGAAAAATCTTATTATATCATATATCTTGGCCTATTCCCCCCCTCTCCTTTTTCTTTCTCCCATTACATTTCCCTCTTTCCTATTGACTCCATTTTTACACCACATTTTCAATTTCAGCTTTCTCCTGTGCTTCATCTATAACAGCTCCTTTTACCTGCTCTATTAACTGAGAAGGTTCATATGAGTAATATCAGTATCAGGGCCATTTTTTTATGCAGGAATAAATGCAGTTCATCATCATTAAGTCCCTCATATTTTACCCTTCTTCTCCAATCTCTGTGCTTCACCTGAGTCCTGTATGTGAAGATAAAACCTTCTGTTCAGCTCTGGCCATTCCAACAGGAACATGTGAAATTCCCCTGGTTCATTGAAAGTCCATCTTTTTTCCCTGGAAGGGGACATTCAGTTTTTCTGGATAGTTGATTCTCGGTTGCATTCTAAGCTCTTTTGCCTTCTGGTATATTATATTCCAAGGCCTATGAGCTTTTAATGTAGTTGCTGCTAAGTCCTGTGTGATCCTGATTGCAGCTCCATGATATTTGAATTGGGTCCTTCTGCCTGCTTGTAATATTTTCTGTTTGATTTGGGAGTTCAGGAACTTGGCTATAATATTCTTAGTGTTTGGTTTTGTGAGATCTCTTTCTTTGGGGGATCGGTGGATTCTCTCCATTTCTATTTTGCCCTCTGCTTCTAGAATATCAGGAAAATTTTCCTGTAGTAATTCTTTGAAAATAATGTCAAGGCTCTTTTCCTGATCATGACTTTCAGGTATTCCAATAATTTTTTATTTATCTTTCCTAAATATGTTTTTCATATCAGTTGTTTTTTCAATGAGATATTTTACTTTTTTTCTAATTTTTCATTTTTTTTTGGTTTTGAAGTATTGAGTCCTGATTACTTGTAAATTCATCAATCTCCCTGAGTTCTGTTCTTTGTCTGAAGGATTTGCTTGCCTCAGAGAGTTTTCTTATCTCTTTTTCCATCTGGCCAATTTTGCTTTTTAAAGCATTCTGCTCCTCAATACCTTTTTGAACTGTTTTATCCATTTGACCTAAGCTGGATTTTAGCATGCTATTTTCTTCATCATTATTTTGGATCTCCTTGACTAAGTTGCTGACTTCTTTTTTCATGTTTTTCTTGCATCTCTCTCATTTCTTTTCCCAATTTTCCTTCTATCTCACTCTCTTGATTTTCAAAGTCTTTTTTGAACTCTGTCATAGCTTAAGCCCAATTTCTGTTTTTCTTGGAATCTTTACATGCAGTAGCATGTACTTCCTCATCTTCAAATTGCATGTTTTGATCCATCTTGGGATCACAGGCAAAGTATTTCTTAATGGTGTTCCTCTTTTTTCTCTGCTTACTCATTTTCCCAGCCTGAACCTGGTTTTGTAGTGCTTCCTGAGGTTTTGGGACACCCCCACAAGGATCTCAGTGTGTGAGGCTCTGTCCTCCCTCCTGCTTTGTGAATGACCATAAGCACCTCCCTCTGCCACTGGGCTGAGGTGGGGGGGTGGGGTTCTGCAATCAACATCTAAATGTGGTCAGAACCCCAGAGTCCTGTTTCAGGGACAGAGGACAGAGCTTGACAGTCTCTCTGTACTCCCTCCCTAGGCTCTGCACTCATGCCCTGTGGGCTCATGCTTACCAGTTTCTGCTTTCTATTCCTGGATCTGGGCTGCTCGGACCACTCTGCTTGCTGTGTGCCCTGAGGTATGGGCTTCATGTGCTCCCTCTGGAAGAGGTCTCCCCTGTTGAACCCCCAAGTTGTGCCTGTTGCTCCCTGGGGTGTAAATCAGGAAATTCCCATAATGCTGTGAGCCATTTCCCAGTGCCCTGGGGCTGCCTTCAGGAGGTTGAATTTCCTTCGCTCTGGCCTGCCACCACTCTGGTAGGCCATCCCTCTGGCAGGCTGCCCCCTCCAACCCCGGGGAGCAGAGACTTTCTGTACTTTTCTGGGTTACCTTGAGTTGGAAAACTGCTTCACTGGGTCCCTCTTTGAGTTCTATCTCTCGAAAATTTAGTAAGAGTCCTTAGTTTATAAGTTTTAAGAGAGAGTACCTAAGAAAGATCCTCTTTTGTCACCATCTAGGCTCCACCTCCCCATATTGGCTTTTTTTTAACCTCTTGATTTACATTTGGCCCAGTCCAGTTTTTAAATTATTATTTTCTGCAGTTATTTTTTATCTCCTTCACCAAAGTGCTGACTCATTTTTATGATTTTCTTCCAAATTTTTCTTCTAGTTTCCTTGTTTGACTTTCAAAAATCCTTTTCTAGTCCTTGCAGAGTCTGAGACAAATTCATATTTTTCTTGGAGGCTTTGATTTTTTTCTAATTTTCTAAGTGTGTATTTTGATATTCTATATTGACCATAGTAATTGTCTATGGTCAATTTTTTTTCTGTTGGTTGCTCATTTCCTCAGCTGATGATTTGATTTTAATTCTTTGTTAAGTTGGGATTCTCCTTCCAAGGCACAAGACACACTGTACTGAGGGTTTTTGCAGCTATTCTCAGAGATACTTTTTGGGAACTGCAAGTTTTCTACTCTTCTGAGGTTTATTGTTGTAAAGAGAAATTATGCCTTCTGTCCCCGTTCTTTGGTATGGTCTGTGGGTGATGACAAGAACTACATTCTGCGCTATAACTGTGAGACGAGTGGACAACATTGTCTTCTAATTGAAAGTAGCAAATAAAACAAATAGGAGAAAAGGAGTAGGGGTAGATGATAGAAGGGAGGGAAGATTGTGGGAGGGGTCAGTTAGATGTTAAAAAAAGTTTTGAAGAAGTAAATGGGTGAAAGGAGAGAAAGAATAGAAAAATGGAGGAGGAATAGGATGTAAGGAAATGTAGTTAGCAGTAGCAAATGTGGGGCTCTTCTGGTGCAATAAGCTCTGATGGGCTTTAGCTTCTCTTCCTGGGACTTAGGCCCAAGAGCAACGAGTCATGCCTCAGTGATAGAAAAGAGACCTTGTGATCTTCTTATAACCCACTTACCAGATATGAGTGAGAGCTGCAGAAGCATCAGCATTAGCTGATTCAATGGTTCCTGAGTCTTACACCTGTTCTTTTTTAAGTAGCACCTTTATTATATTTCTATCCATATAAACATGTATATTTTAAAACTATACATTTTCCTTCTACCCTCCCTTCACACACCCCTCCCCTCAGTGGTGAACAGTCAGGTTAGCATTGCACATACATATTTTTAATGTAAATATTTTACTTGTTTTTCTACTTATCATTTTAATAATGCTTTCAATTTTCCATTTTCTCCCCACTCTCCTTTCCTTTCCCCTTGCACTACCGCAGATGGCAGTTTCATAATTTTTACATTGTTTCCATATTATATATTGATTAAAATTGAAAGTATAGAGAGAAAAAATCATATCCTCAAGGAAAAAACATTGCATACAATGCTTGTTGATGATTTCAGACAGATACTGCTTATTATTGTAAGGAAAAATCCATTTCTTCCTGTGCTCTCTAGTGATTTTAGTAGGAATGGGCGCTGTATTTCGTCAAAAGCTTTTTATTTTAACATTTATTGATATAACCACATGAATTCTGATAGGTTTATTATTGATATAATTAAATATACTAGCAATTTTCCTAATATTGAGCCAATCCTACATTCCTGTGATAAATCCTACTTGGTCATAGTGTATTATCCTAGTGTTAACTTGTATTCATTTTGCTAAGATTTTAAGATTTTAGCATGTATATTCATCAGGGATATAGGTCTGTAATTTTCTTTCTCTCTTTTAACTCTTCCTGGTTTAGGCATGAGCACCATATTGAAGTTATAGAAAGAGTTAGGCAGAACCCCTGTCTTTACCCATTTTCCCAAAGAATTTATATAGAATTGTAACCAATTGTCCATTAAATGTTTGATAGAATTCACTTGTGAATCCATCTAGCCCTGAAAATATTTTCTTTGGGAGATCAATAATGGCTTGTTGAATTTTTTTCTGAGATAGCTTTATTTAGGTATTTAATTTCCTCTTCATTTAATCTAGGCAAATTATTTTAATAAGATTCCATCCATTTCACTTAGATTGTTAAATTTATTGTCTCAGTTGGGCAATAGAATACTGAATTATTACTTTAATTTCTTCATCATTGGTGGTGATTGCACCTTTTTCTTTCATAATAATAGCAATATTTTTTTTTCTTTTTTTAGTCAAATTGTTCAGAGGCTTATCAATTTTATTGATGTCCTCATAAAACTAACTCTTGGTTTTATTTATTAATTCAATATTTTTCTTGCTTTTGATTTTGCTAATTTTCCATTAATTTTTAGAATTTCTAATTTGATATTTAATTGGGAGTTTTTAATTTGTTCTTTGTCCAATATTTTAGTTCCATATTTACTTCATTGACTTCCTCTTTCTCTAATTTATTCATGGTAGCATTTAAAGACATAATATATCTCCGACAGCCTCCTCGAATGTATTTCATAGATTTAATATGTTGTTTCATTATTGTCACTATCTAGGATGAAATAAGTAATTCTTTGTGTAATTTGCTGTTTGATCCACTCATTCTTTAAAATGAGGTCATTTACATTCCAATCAGTTTTGGATCTATATCCCTGGCCTAATATCACATATGATTTTTATTTCATTATGCTCTGAGAAAGATGTCGTCATTATTTCTGGCTTCCTGCAACTGATCATCAGTTTTTTATGCTCTAGTACATGGTAAATTTTTGTGTAAGTTCCATGTACTGCAGGCAAATAGTATATTCCTTTTTATCCCCATTCAATTTCCTCCATAGGTCTATCATATCTAGGTTTTCTAACAATCTATTTACCTTCTTAACTTCCTTCTTGTTTATTTTATGATTAGATTATCTAAATTTGAGAGTGGGAATTTCAGGTCTCCCACTAGTAAAGTTATGCTGTCTATGTCTTCGTGTAGCTCTTTCAGCTTCCCTAAGAATTTGGATGCTTTACCATTGGGAGCATACATATTTAGTATTGAAATTACTTTATTGTCTATTTTACCTTTTAGGCAGATGCTTTTTTTTTTTTTTTTTTACCTTTTGGAAGCTGCTTTGTCTGAGATGAGAATTGTAACCCCTGCTTTTTCCACTTCAGCTGAAGTAAAATATAGTTTGCTCCAACTTTTTACTTTTATTCTATATGTATTTCTCTGCTTCAAATGTGTTTCTTGTATGCTGCATATTGTAGGATTTTGGTTTTTAATTCAGTCTGCTATTCACTTACATTTTAAGAGAGAGTTCATCCCATTCTTGTTCAAAGTTACATTTACTAACTCTTTATTAACCTGCATAGTATCTTCCCTCTGTTTGTATATTCCCCTTTCCCCCCTTTATCCGTATTCCATAGTATTTTATTTATGAATACTGCCATCTTCAGTGTGTTTGCCCTCCTAGGTCAAATCCCCTCCCCTTTTGTTTTCCCTTTCTTCCTTCACTTCTTTTTGTTAGGTTTCCCTTTCTCTCACCCTTTCTGTCCTGCCTCCACCTTTTCCCATTTTAATGGTTGAATAGTAAGATAAGTTTCTTAACTGATTTTGTGTAAGTTAACTTTAAGGCAAATCTGATGAGAAGATTCAGGTAGTTCTAACCTCATTTCTTCTATTGCAATAGGTCTTTTGTACCTCTTAATGTAATGTGATTTACCCCATTCAATCACCTCCATCCTCCATCTCTTTACTGTCCCTGTTTTTAAGGAGATAATTGTTTTTAAATCATTCTGAGTGGCAGAAAAATCATTAGTGTCCATCACTTTTGGTTAAGTAAATTCTCTCCAATAGAGATACAGTTCTCAAGAATTATTAGAGTCTTTCTCCCAGGAAGAGATATATTCAGTTTCATTATACTGGATAATATTTTTTTTCCTTCATCCTATTTTTCCCCCTTGCCTTTTTCATGTGTTTCTTGAGCCTGCTGTTTGATACCCATATTTTCTATTTAGCTGTGGTATTTTCATCAGGAAATTTTGAAAGTTTCCCATTTCATTAAATGTCCATCTTTTCCTCTGGAAGAGAAGGCACTGCTTTGCTGTATGGTGGAATTTTGGCTGCATTACAAGCTACCTCGCCCTTCAGAATATCTCATTCCATGCCTTTCAGGCCCTTAATATTGATGCAGCCAGGTCCTGTATAATCCTTACTTGGACTCCTTGGTATTGAAATTGTTTCTTTTTGGCAGCTTGCAGTATTTTTCTCTTTTTATCTGATATATCTGGACTTTGTTCACACATTTTTCTACACTATTTTGCCCTGTATTACCCTCACTAAATCCTTTAATATAAAGTCCAGGGTTTTTTTGCTCTTCAGAGTTTTCAGTAATTCCTATAATTCTTAGCTTGTCCTTTCTTGCTTGGTTCTTGAGGTCATTGGATTTGCTGATAAGATTTTTTATATTTTCTTCTATTTTTCCATCTTTTGGATTTGTTTGACAGAATCTTGTTGTCTCATGAAGTCATTATTTTCCCCAGATTTCATACTTTATCTTAGAGAAATATTTTCTTCATTTATTTTTGCAACTCCTTTTCCAATTGGACAATTCTATTTTTGAAGGAGTTTTCCATTTCTCCAAGTATAGTTTGAGAGAATTATTTTCTTTTTGCATTTCTCCAATTTAGAATCTGAGAGAATTATTTTCATTTTGTATTTGTCCAATTGTATTTTCGAAACGATTTGCTTTCTTGTTGTGAGATGCTAATTTTCTCTTGAATTTCTTTTCCCAATATTTCCAATTTATTTTTAAACTCCTTCCTGATTTCTTCAAGGAATTCTTTCTGTGCTGGAGAAAAATTCATATTCTCGTCAGAAATGCTAGATCTCTCTAGGTTAACGTCTGTCTCTTCTGCCTTTTATGCTGGCTTTTCTTCATTTTTCCTAGGATCTTGTGTGTGTGTGTGTGGGGGGGATAACTCTCAGAAGTTTGCTTTCTAAAACCCTAGAGGATTAGTTCACTTGTCCTAGTAATTCCAATGGCTTGCCGGTAGGGGATTCTTGTTGCTTTCTCTGAAGTGATTATATCCTTCTCCCAATCCTGTAGGGAGTGAGGAGAATGTGAAGAGGGAGTGAAGAGATGCAGCAGGGTTTGAGTTGACATTGAACAATGGGCTGGACCCTCAGGGAGGACATCAGCCTCTGTAGCCCATACCTGAGCCTGAGGGGGTAGGGTGGGGTAAGGCTACTATTTTTTCCTGGAAGAATGCTTCTCTAAAAGTAAGAACCTCAGTCTGGCACCCAGCTGGATGATTTCCAGGTGTGCCCACATCACTTCCCCCCAGATAAAGACTCCATGGTTAAAGTTGGTTTTGCCTCTGAGGTGAACACTGGGCCTCTAGGTTCCCCCAATTTCCATCCCTGCACCTGCCCTCTGCTATCTGCTCTCAGTTCTCCCACTGTCCCCTGAGACATTCATGTTAGTAGGTGTTCTTAGCTTCTTTTAATTGGTTTTGTCTATTGAGTTTCTATTAAGAGGTTTCTTTCATTTTTATTTGAGAGGGCACCAGGAGCACTCAACACAGTGATTGTCTTCTCCCTGTCATCTTGGCCAGAAGGTTGAGATATTATTTTTAAATCATTCCATCAAAATCATGGATAAGTCATTACTGTCCATTACTACTGGCTAATTATATTCTTTCTAATAGTGATAGTCTTCTCAAGAGTTATAAGAATCTTTCTCCTAAGTGAATATATATAGCTATCTTATTGGATAGAAGTTTTTTCTTTTCACATTTTCCCCTTTTCATGTGTCTCTTGAATATTCTGTTTAAAGTACAAATTTTCTATTAAGTTCTAGTCTTTTCATCAGGAAAAGTTGTAAGTCTCCTATTCATTCAATGTCCACCATTTTCCCTGTAAAAGAAGGCTCAGTTTTATCAGATAGTGGATTCTTGGCTTCATTCCAAACTCCCTTGCTCTTTGGAATATTCCATTCCAGACCCTTCAATCTCTTAAGGTTGATTCAACCAGGTCCTGTGTAATACTTAATGTGGATCCTTGGTATCTAATTTGTTTCTTTCTGACAACTTGCAGATTTTCTCTTTTATTTGATAGGTCTGGAATTTGGCCAAAGTGTTCCTTGGTGCTTTCATTTTGGGATTTCTTTCCAGAGGGGATCAATATATTCTTTCAGTAACTATTTTGTCCTCTGGTTTCATGATATCAGGGAAGTTTTCCATCATTAAATCCTGTAATATTAAGTTCAGATTTTGTTTTCCCTTTACTGTTTTCAGGAAGACCAATAATATTTAGGTTATCTCTGCTGGCTTTATTGTCAATGTCAGTGTTTTTGC
The DNA here is from genome assembly GCF_037893015.1 of Macrotis lagotis. NCBI lineage: Eukaryota > Metazoa > Chordata > Mammalia > Peramelemorphia > Peramelidae > Macrotis > Macrotis lagotis. The sequence continues at coordinate 236,877,495 of NC_133661.1, forward strand.
CTATGAGGTATTTTACATATTCTACTATTTTTTTTATTTTTTGGTTTTGTTTAACAGTCTGTTGTTGTCTCATGAAGTCCTTATTTCTACAGACTTCATTCTTTTTGTGTTAGTGAAAAATTTTCTTCTTTTACCTTTTGCAATTCCTTTTCCAATTGCTCAATTCTAATTTAGAAGGAGTTTTCCATTTTCCCAATTGAGGATTTGAGAGAAGTAATGTTCAATGGGCCCGCTTTTTTGTTGGATTTTCTTCTTTCTCCTAGGATCTTGTCTTGGCGGAAGGAGTGATTCACAGACCTTTGTTATTGGAAATCATAGAGTCTTTGCTCACTGACCTTAGGAAATCCAAGTAGTTTGGCCAGTAGGGGGTGGTAGAGACTTTCTCTGGAGTGTCTGTGAGCTTAATTTGTGGTCCCTCCTTAGGCCTGGAGGATGGGAGGAGCAACCAGGTCTGAATTATCTTTCAACAATATGGGCTGGGTCCTTGGGATATTTACTTAATTAAAGAGAGATCTGTTGCCCACACCTGATCCAGGAGGTGGGGTGGGGAGGTTGTTATTGTGTTTGTTCTTAAAAGAGTCCCTTTTCCTCATAAGGATGTGGGGGCAGCTCAACTGGAAACACAGGTACTCAGCTGAAAAAATAGGTATGTGTCCCTGATTTTCCACACCAGTGGAGCTGACCAGATTGATGTTTTGTAAATATGAATCCATTTTACTTATATTGTCAGATTTGTTAGCATACAGTTCAGTAACATAGTCAGGAATAAATAATTTCCTCCTCATTACTGGTGAGTTACCTTTTTTCCATTTTTTGATAATGATATTTTTTAATAAGATTAACTAAAGGTTCATATAATTTTATTTACTGTTTTCATGAAAGCAATTAATTTTTCAAATTCAATAATTTTACTAGTTTAAATTGCATTTATTTGTCCTTTAATGTTTAGAATTTTAGATTTGGTATTTAATTAATTTTTATTTGTTCTTGCTGTTTTTTATGTGCATACTAAGTTCATTGATTTCCTCTTTCTCTTTTTTTTCATATCACTATTTAACGATATAAAATATTCTCAAATAACTGCTTTGGGTTCATCTCACAAATTTGCTATGATGATATCTTTACAATTAAATTGGATGAAATGATTGATTTTTTTTTAGGATTTATTGCTTGATCCACTCATTCTTTGAAACTATGTTATTTGCTTTCTAATTAATTTGTACTTTCTTTTTCTATCATCCTTTATCCTAATATATATATATATATATATATATATATATATATATATATATATATATATATATATATATATATATATATATATATATATATATATGATTTTATAGTACCATGATCTGAAAAGGATTTCTTTAAAATTTCCTATTTTCTTAATTTGATTGTGAAGATTTTAAATAATAATTCATGAACTGGTTTTGTGTAGGTCCCACGTTCTACAGAAAATGTTATAATTCTTTCTACCTCCAATTAGTTTTCTCCAGAGATCTATCATATCTAAGTTTTTTTAAATTCAACTCACCTTCTTCATGTCCTTCCTGTTGATTTTATGGTAGAAACATTCAATTATTTTATTTATTAAAGATTTTATTAGGGTGGCTAGGTGGTGCAATAGATAGAGCATCGGCCTTGGAGTCAGGAATACCTGAGTTCAAATCCAACATCAGACACTTAATAATTACCTAGATTTGTGGCCTTGGGCAAGCCACTTAACCCCATTTGCCTTGAAAAGATCTAAAAAAAAGGTTTTATTTCTTTTGATTTTTACAATTTTCTCCCAATTTTACTTTCCTCTCCCTATGAAACACAGAAAGCAATTTTTTCAGTATTTACATTGTTTCCATGTTGTACATTGATCCAAATTGAGTGTGATGAGAGACAAATCATCTCCTTAAAGAAGAAACAAAAAGTATAAGAGATACCAAGATCAGACAATAAGATAACAGTTTTTTTTCTAAATTAAAGGGAATAGTCCTTGGACTTTGTTCAAACTTCACAGTTCTTTATCTGGATACAGATGGTATTCTCCATTGCGAACAGATCAAAATTGTTCCTGATTGTTGCACTGATGAAATGAGCGTGTCCATCAGGGTTGATAATCACCCCCATGTTACTGTTAGGGTGTACAGTGTTTTTGTGGTTCTGCTATCTCACTCAGCATCTGTTCACACAAATCACTCCAGCCTTCCCTGAATTCCCATTGCTCCTGGTTTCTAATAGGAAAAAAAAAAGTGTTCCAAGACATATGTATAACACATTTTGCTAAGCCATTACCCAATTGAAGGACATTTACTTGATTTCCAATTCTTTGCCACCACAAACATGGCTGCTATGAATATTTTTGTACAAGCGATATTTTTACCCTTTTTCATTATCTCTTCAGGGTATATAGCCAGTAGTGGTATTGCTGGATCAAAGGGTAAGCACATTTTTGTTGCCCTTTGTGCATAGTTCCAAATTTATCTCCAGAAATGATGATTGAGTTCACAGCTCCACCAACATTGTAGTGATATTTCAGATTTACCACAAACATTCCAACAATAATAATTATCCTTTCTGATCATATTGGCCAGTCTGAGGGGTGTGAGGTGGTACATCAGAGAAGGTTTAATTTGCATTTATCTAGTAAGTTATGATTTAGATGATTTTTTTCTTATGATCATAGGCTGCTTTGATCTCCTCATCTGTAAATTGTATTTGCATATCTGTTTTACCATTTGTCAATTGGGGAATGGCATTTTTTTAAAAAGTATGACTCAGTATATTTTAGAAATGAGCCCTTTGTCAGTATCATTAGTTGTAAAGATTGTTTCCCAGTTTACTACATTTCTTTTGATCTTGGTCACAGTGGTTTCATCTGTGCAAATCTTTTTAATTTAAAGTAATCAAAATCACATTGACAGTATTTAGTGATGTTATCCATCTCTTCTTTAGTCATAAAATGTGCCCCTTTCCATGGGTCTTACAGGTAAACTAGTCCTTGATATTCTAATTTTCTCATAGTATTGCTTTTTATGTGTCTAAATCCCATATCCATTTAGATCTTATCTTGGAGTAGTTTCCTAACAGTTTTTACCAAAGAGAGAGCTTTTATCCCAATAGCTGAAGTCTTTGGCTTTGTCAAACAGAAGATTATTATAATTGTTTCCTGCTATTGCAACTAGTCTATTCCACTGGTTCAAAAATGTTGGAGTAAAATATATTTTGTTTCAGCTGAAGTGAAAAAAAAAACAGGTACAGCAATCCTTATCTCAGACAAAGCAGCTGCAAAAATAGATAGTGTTAAAAGAGATAAGGAAGGAAACTATATCGTCCTAAAAGGTACTATTGACAATAAATTTATTTGAATACTGAATATATATATATATATATATATATATATATATATATATATGTGTGTGTGTGTGTGTGTGTGTGTGTGTGTGTGTGTGTGCACCCAATGGGATAGCATCCAAATTCTTAGAGGAGAAGCTGAAAGAACTATAGGAAGACATAGACAAAAAAACATTACTAGTAGGAGATCTCAACTTCCTACTCTCAGATCTAGATAAATCAAAACAAAAAGTAACAAAATAGAAGGTAAAAAGGTAAATAGATTATTAGAAAAACTAGATATGGTAGATTTATGGAGGAAATAGAATGGGGATAGAAAGGAATATACCTTTTTCTCTGTAGTGCATGGCACTTATACAAAAATTGACCATGTACTAGGACATAAAGACCTAATGATGAACTGCAGAAAGGGAGAAATAGTGAATGCATCTTTCTCAGATCACAATGCAAAAAATGTTATATGCAATATTGGGCAAGGGAGATATAGACTTAGAACCAATTGGAAACTGAATAACCTCATTTTAAAGAAATATTTAATTATTACAACAGATTGACCAACAGATTGACCAATATTAAAAAAAAAAGATCAATGTTGAAGAGCATGTGGGAGAACTGGAACATTAATGCATTGGTGTATGCATTGTGAATTATCCAAACTTTCTGAAGAGTGAATTGAACATATGTCCATAGGGCTATAAATCTGTACATATCCACCAATCCAACCATAACATTACTAAGTCAGTATCCCAAATAGATCATAAAAAGAGGAAAATAACTCACATGTACAAAAATAATTAGTGCAGCTCTTTTTTAGTGGAAAAGAATTAGAAATTGAGATGATGGCAATCAATTGGGGAATGACTAAACAAGTTGTAGTACATAAATGGGATGGAGTACTACTGTTCTGTGAGAAACATGAGCACAGGGATGGAGCTAAAATTGCAGAGTGAAGGCAGGAAATACCAGAAGCTTTCCACAAACACCCTCCAAATGCCTTTAAATTATTAATCTAATTAAATTCTAGAGCAGTAGAATCCGCAGAAGGACTGAGTGAAACTATTTTTCACTACAAGTCAACCTGGAATATCTGTAGGAAGGGTCTAAAACACCAGGGTTGGAAAGCACCAGATTACAGTTTGGGCCTCTCCAGCAGCCAGAGCTAACCAACTCCAGATATCCAGGAACAGTGTGCTGAGCACATGGGTCCTTGGGGATGACTTGGTCTGTGGGATCAGGGTCAGTTTTCAGACCTCTAAGTCCTGGGATTGACCAGGACAACTTGGACGTCAATGGGAAAACTTTGCCATACAATAATGAAAATGATGCCCAGCCCCAGCCCCAAGAACAAGAAGCAAGCTTGTGAAGTCACCCAGCAAGGAACCACCCAGCAAGGAGTCATGTGTCAGGGAAGTACCCAAGAGCTGCTTCCAGAGAACTCAATCCACGGGCCTTAGGTGGGTCAGGAGGGATTGCAGAGGTCTTATCACTATCCCTAGGACAGTACTCTGTGATTTTGCCCACACGCAGATCCAGGTCTCTGTCTGCCATAGTGGAATAGGGAACGCTACTCACTGTAACAAAGTAGAGGGGAGTGCCTGTGGTAATCCACAGACCAGAACACAAGCCAGGAGAGCAATCGGAACGTTTCAAAAGATCTTAAAGAAATTGATGTCTGGCAGGGCGATGGGTAGGGGGAAGTTATCCCTGAAAGCAGTTGCAAAACCAAGAAAAGCTGGGGGAAGTGCATCTTCCACCCTAGAAGAATAGCCTCACCTTCAAAAAAGAGTTAAAAATCAAGTAACAGATTGCGGAAATAAGCCTACAACAGAAGAAAAAGGATCTGATCATAGACTATTACTTTGATCCCATAGAAAAGATGACAAAATTGAAGAAAAATAAATTTGTCTTAGGTGATGGAATTGCTCAATAAAAAAATTCTGAAAATTAAGTATGTTAGGAAGAAGAAAAATTGGGAAATAAAAATGATACAGCAAAATCATGCAAACCAAGTCAACAGTTTGGTGAATATACAAAAAAATACTGAAGAAATAGCATTAAATAAAAGGTTTAGATAAAATGAAAAAAAGCAGTCCCAAATTTAATGAGGAGAAGAAAGCCTTAAAGAGCAGAATTGACCAGATGGAAAAGGAGAAGCAAAAGCTCTCTGAAGAAAATTATTTCATCAGTTATAAAGAATGGAACTAAATGAAGCTAATGATATTTTGAAAAATCAAGAAACAATAAAAACAAAACCAGAAGAAAATATTGAAAAACATTTGAAAATGTTGAAAAACAAGTGTCCTGGAAAATAGATCCAGGGGAGATATTTTTAAAATTATCACATCACTTGAAAGCCATGAGCAGAGAAGAGCCTAGAAATCACTTTTCAAATAATTCTCTAGGAAAAAATAGCCCAGATATTCTAGAAGCTGAGGGCAAAACAGAAACTGAGGACATCTACTGTTCACCTCCTGAAAGAAATCTCAAAATAAAAACTTCCAGGAATATTAAAACCAAATACCAGTCAGAAAGAAACAATTCAAATATTGTGAGACTTCAGTAAGCAATCAGCAAAGGAGTTAGCAGTGCCTTTATTAAGTGCTTGTAGGGCTTGGAATATGATATTTTGTAAGGCTAAAGAACTTAAATCACAACCAATAATCATCTATCCAGCAAAACTGAAAATACTGTTTCAGGGGAAAAGATAATTATTCGATGAAATAGGGAAATTTAACAATTTCCTCTTGAAATGACCAGAGCTGAGCAGAAACTTTCATCTTCAAATACAGGACTCAGGTGGAACGTAGACTGGGTAGAAAGAAAAGCTAAATGTTAAGGGATTTAATGATGTTGAATTATTTGTTTTCCTTTTTTTCCCACCCTCATCTAACAACCTTTATTTCTTTAATTGATAATTTATTTTTCCAGATGCATGTTATAAAAGATTTTCAACATTCATCCATATGAAAATGCATATTTTTAAATTACATAATTTCCTTCCATCCTCCCTTCCCAACTTCCTCCCCTCACAGATGAACAATCAGGTAAAATTTGTACATACATATTTGTGTTCAATTTATTTACTGTTTAGTCATTTTTGGTATGAGGAATTAGGATTAAGGGGACAAAGTATACAAAAAAATTCTAAAGTGAGCATTTTTGTCATCATATTTTTGAAGAGTTTTTAAAAATTCATTTTGTTGTTTTTCATTTTTCTTTCTCTGGATAGGGACAGAATTATCCAAAGTCATTCTAGTAGGATTTTCCAAGCTCTCTGAACTTCTGAGAGAAGCTCCCATCATATAGTTTTATCAGCTCACAATATTGTTGTTAATGTGTACAATGTTCTCTTGGTTCTCTCAGTATAAGATACTGTAATTCATTTCATGTTTCAATTGAGTGAGACCATATATGGTTTCTTATAGAGTAATGGTATTACATAACATTCATTTACCATAACTTGTTCAATCATTTCCCAATTGATGGACATCCTCTCAATTTTTAAATCTTTGCCTCTACAAAAAGAGCTGTTATTAATATTTTGAACATGTACTTTGCACAATTTTTATTAAGCCTTCTGGATATTGGCCTAGAATTGGAATTGCTATTTCAAAGGAATGAACAGTTTTGTTGCTATTTCAGCATAGTTCCATACTACTCTCCAGAGTAAAGTAGATGCCTTTTCTCATGAATTACCTTCCTTGATATTTCAGCAAATTTCTGATACAGTTGAGCACTTGATTTGGCCTATCCCCTGTCTTCTTTCTTAGCTTCTTGCTCTTTCCTGGTTCTTCTCTTATCTATCTAATCCATTCTCTCTAGTTATTTTTCCTTTTCCTTGAGTTATCATTAATCTTGTTGTGCATCTTCTTTTCATCTTCTTTGTACACTTTTCCTTGGTGATATCATGTTTCCATTAATCACAAACTTTTCAGATTACTCTAAAATCTAACAAACCCTATGTTGGGAATGCACTCACTCTTAATGCATAAATTTGCAATTATGAGTGATCTTGATTTGAATCTCACCATCTAATATTTATATTTTTAATTTGTGTGTTTGATGGATCTCTTCAGAAATCTGTTGAAACCGATGAATTCATTCACACAGTCATGTTCTTAAATGCATAATGTAATGTATATGAGTTATTTATAGTAAGCAAATCTAATAAGCAAATCTCTTTTACTCTAGGAATATGAGTTTTCATATCTAGAAATAGAGATTATTATACTTCACAGTAGTTAATTTGGCAATTAATTGAAATAATATAGCTGAAGATTTTCAGCAACCTTAAAAGCTTTATAAAATTTGTCAGCTATCATATAGCATTAACATTAGTTTCGCCTTTTGAAATTCTCAACTTCATTCCATTCATAGCTCAGGTGATACGCTTTTTGTGAAATCTTCCCATAGAGCATCCCAGTATTTAATACTTCATACCTTTCTTAATCAGAATATGTATAATTAATTAAGTAGATTATATGTCCTTGAAGATATTGGACCCTCATGTTTTTGACTTCTTGTTAGGACATAGTGCAATAGTTTGCATTCAATAGGTATATAATAATGTTTATAAAAAAGGAATTTAATTTATAACCTTCAGTTTTCTTGCTTTTCCTGCTATAATGTGACAAATTTATTAGCATATTGTAGATATTAATAATCTTTAATGTATATATCATGAAGTCCTTTAGCAATCCAAGAACACTAGAAAATTATTGAACTAATAAATATAATCAAGAGCTGGTTTATGGAAAAAAAGAATAAAATTGATAAAACTCTGATGAATTTGATTAAAAAAAGAAAGAAGAAAACTAAATTGCTAGTATCATAAATGAAAAAGGTGAGCTCACCACCAATTAGGAAGAAATTAAAGTCATAATTCAGAATTGTTTTGCCCAACTCTATGCAAATAAATTTGACAATCTAAGTGAAATGGAGGAATATTTTCAAAAATATAAGTTGCCCAGATTAAATGAAGAGGAAATTAAAAATTTAAATAACCCTATCTCAGAAAAAGAAATTCAACAAGCCATTTTTTAACCCCTAAGAAAATATCTTCAGGGCCAGATGGATCCACAAGTGAATTCTATCAAAATTTAAGAAACAATTTGTTCCAATTCTACGGAAACTCTTTGGATAAATAGGTGAAGACGGAACTCTGTCTAACTTTTTCTATGATGCCAAGATAGCGTTGATACCTAAACCAGGAAGAGTTAAACTGAAAAAGAAAATTATAGATCTATCCTGATGAATAGAGATGCAAAAAATCTTAAATAAAATCTTAGTAAAATGATTACAACAAATTATCACTAGGATAATATATTATGAACAAGTAGGATTTATGCCAGGAATGCAGGGTTGGTTCAATATTAGGAATGCTGTTAGTATAATTAATTATAACAATAATAAAGCTGTCATAAATCATATGATTATATTAATAAATGCTGAAAAAGCTTTTGACATAATGGAGCATGCATTCCTACTAAAAACACTAGAGAGTGTAGGAATAAAAAGATTGTTCCTCAGAGTCACAAGCAGTATCTATATGAAACCATCAACAAGCATTATATTCAATGGGGATAGCTAGACGCATTCCCAAGAAGATGAGGGGTGAAACAAGGATGCCCATTATCACCACTACTATTCAATATTGTATTAGAAATATTAGCTTCAGCAGTAAGAGAAGAAAAAGATATTGAATTGGGAAGAAAGAGACAAAACTCTCACTCTTTGCAGTTGACATGATCCTATATGTACTGAATCCCAAAAAATTACCTAAAAATCTACTAGAAATATTTAGCAGGTTTAGCAAAAGTGTCAGCATATAAAATAAACCCTCATAAATCCTCAACATTCCTATATATGACCAGCAAGATACCGCAGAAAGAGCTAGAAAGAGAAATCCCATTCAAAGTAACCTCAGAAAATATAAAATACCTGGGAGTCTACCTGGCAAGACAGAGTCAAAAACTTTTTGAAAACAATTACCAAACACTTCTCAATATAAATAATAAAATAAAATCATATTTAACTAAACTGGGCAAACATCAACTGCTCCTGAATAGGTTAATAATAATTGGAATTCCACCAAAACTAACTACTTTTTAGTGCGCTCCCAGTCAAAATTCCAAAAAATTAATGAGTTAGAAAAATTGTAATTAAATTCATATGGAGAAATAAAAAGTTAATAATTTCCAGGGATTCAGGGAACAAAATGCAAAAGAAGGTGGCTTAGCCTTATCAGATCTAAAATTATATAATAAAGCTTAGTCATCAAAACTGTCTGGTATTGTCTAAGAAATAGAGTGGTGGATCAGTGGAATAACAAGGTGCAATAACAGGAGATTATTATAGTTATCTACTGTTTATCAAACAGTATCCCAAAGAATCCAGCTATTGGGATAAAATCTCTCTCTTTGAGAAAAACTATTGGGAAAATTGGAAGTTAGTAGTGAAGAAATTTGGATTAGACCAACTCCTCCCACACTACACCAAGATAAGATCAAAATGGATACATGATTTAGAAATTAAAATAAACAATATTATAAGCAATGTGGAAGATCAAGGAGTAGTATACTTGTCAGATCTTTGGAAAGAGTAGCATTTTATTACCAATGAAGAAATAGAGATCATCACTAAAAAAAAAAAAACTAGATAATTTTGATTACATTAAATTACAAAGCTTTTGCACAGACAAAACCACTGTAACCAAGATAAAAAGAAATGTAGCAAATTGGAAAACAATTTTTACAGCTAGTATTTCTGACAAAGGATTCATTTTCAAAATATATAGAGAACTGAGTCAAAAGATATGTATAGGCAATTTACAGATGAGGAAATCAAAGCAATCCCTAGTCATATGAAAAACTGCTATAAATCAATACTTATTAGAGAAATGCAAATTACAGCATCTCTTGGGTATCACTTCACACCTCCCAAACTGGCCAATATGACCAGAAAGGACAATGATCAGTGTTGGAAGGCATATGGGAAATCTGGGTCACTAATACTTTGCTGGTGGAGCTGTGAACTCATCCAACCTTTCTGGAATGCAATTTGGAGTTTTGCCCAATGCACAGCAAAAATGTGCATACCCTTTGAACCACCAATACCACTGCTGGGTCTATACCCTGAAGAGAGTATGAAAAAGGGTATCAACATCACTTGTAGAAAAATATTCATAGTAGCCCTGTTTGTGGAGGCAAAGAATTGGAAATCAAGTAAATGTCCTTCAATTGGGGAATAGCTTAATAAACTTTGGTATATGTATGTCATGGAACACAATTGTTCTATTAGAAACCAAGAGGTATGGGATTTCAGGGAAGCCTGAAGGGATTTGCTTGAACTAATGCTGAGTGAAATGAGCAGAACAAGAAAAACACTGTATACCCTAACAGCAACATGGGAGTGATGATCAACCTCACTCATTCCATCAGTGCCATCTGTATCCAGATAAGGAGCTGAGGAGTTTGAACAAAGTTCAAGGATTATTCCCATTAATTTAGAAAAAACACAGATATCTTATTGTCTGATCTTGTTACCTCTTAGGCTTCTTGTCTCTTCTTTAAGGATATGATTTCTCTCTCATCACTCCCAATTTGGATTAAGGTACAACATGGAAACAAAGTAAAGAGTGATAGATTGCCTTCCGTGGTGGGGGGCGAAGTAAGATTGGGGGGGATTGTAAAACTCAAATAATATCTTTAATAAAAATAAATTTAAATAAAAAGTATCTTGCTTGGTTTCACAGGGCTTGGATATAGAACTATTGATTTTTTTTAAATTATAGTAAACCTAACAAATGATTTCCAGTTGATAGTCAGATCCAGACACATTCACTCCCATTCATTCACCATCACAGATACTCACAGGAGCATAACATGCATATTCTATGATTTATACACAAGTATAATATATATACACTTTTATACAAATGTATTTGCAGGCATCTACAGATATGTATAGATACATATCTGTACATGTTGATATATGCATAGATATATGTAGATGAGTTTATGTATATGTGTCTGAATAAATTCCAGTTGCTTTACCTTGCTTTCTTCTCTTTAATAACTTTTTCATTTGTGCTTTCTCCATCAGTAACTCAAGGATTCTAATATTTCCTTCCTTAAATAAAATTTTCATCATGTGGCACACCTTTCCATAAGACATTAATCTTCCTCTTTTTGCTACCACATGAACTAATTCTTTATGCCTCTTTATTTATTGGTGTAACATTAGCTGACTTTATCCTTCCTTACTTTTCAAGATGTAAATTCTCTTCTAGTATATCTATGTCTATATAACTGTATTTTAACACTCTCTTTAGCCCTCTCATCTTTTCTAGATTTTCCCTCCCTATTTATCCTTTTTCTACTTAGCCTCCAACAAAGGCAGAAGGTTGTACTTTTCTCAGAGAAACATAGTCTCTAAAGTATAAATTGAATAAAATATTTTGACTCCAAGACTAGCTCCTCTATCCAATGCACTAGCAAACTGGCAATAATATAGTGGACTGAGACATTGCTAAGTCCAGTTCTTTCACCACATGAACTCAGAACAGCTAGAACTAATATTAAGTGAAATAAATATACAATGATAAATGAAAAAGAGAGGGAGAAAAGAAAGTTTCATGGTATGATTTCTACTGAAAAGGCAGAAAGACACTAGCTGCACAGATGAGGAAAAAAATAACCAAAACAAGAACAACAAAAGAGTTTCCAATTAAATGGAGTTATGTTAAAGTGACAAAAGAAGTTAAAGAACTTGGGTAGATATGTTACAAGGAAAAAAAAATTCTGTGTTTCTAACACAGGAAAAAAATGAGATTGATATGAGTCCCAAGAATGCTTGGAAAATCTAATAAAGTAAAATTACTCATTATGATTTTCAAATTACCACTCCATTTACTTTATCCTTTCATTCTGAAACTATCTTTTTTTGAGTCCAACTCAGAATGTTTTAATTTCTCCTGTAATGTCTTTTTAGTTCAATGATTTACTGAGATGTTTCTCTGGAGCTAAAACCTATGCATCTTCTCTCAAAAACTTCAGCATGTCCTTAGTTGGATGTTGAGGGGATGGGTCATGTGGTATAAAGGTGGTACTGTAATTTACTAGAAATCCTTCGGCTCTTACTCTTTGAGAAAGTTCCTAAGAAATGGCATTAGCAAGGGATTTCTTCTTTCACAATGGCATTGTGTGAAGCAAATTACAGAATTAGATACTACCTATATTAGTGACTAAATTTTAATTCTTACTGTAATACATTTTGCTAGATTGGTAAATATAAATGGTGGGATAAAAACAAATAGAACTTTATAATTTTGATAAAGTACCTTAATTTTCCTGGGGAATTTTTTGGAAGGAAGATGCACATTACATTTCACTATGGCCTCAAGAAATTTATAAAGGGAAATTCCTCCAATTTTAGTTTAAACATTTCAACTATTAGGCTGAAAGTAAGAAGAATAATATAGAGATAAGCCTCTTAGCAATAAAAATGAAATCTTTAATGAAAATTCATGTCGGGGGTGGCAAGGAAGCACTGGCCCTGGAGTCAGGAGTACCTGAGTTCAAATGCAGCCTAAGACACTTAAGAATTACCTAGCTGTATGGCATTGGGCAAGTCACTTAACCCTACTACCTTGCCAAAACAAACCTAAAAAAACAACAAAAAAGAAAAAATCATGTCATTACAAAATCGAATCCCATTTCATGAGGTAATCCCATGACAAATTGGGAAAACTTTCAAGAAAGTTTTCTATGTAGGATTAAAGTGGCAACAGAGTGGCTTCATATGACTTTGATCTTAAATATCTGGCTCAATAAAGAAATGAAGTGTATGAGTTGTTTGGGGAAATCCAACAATACTAATATAAGTGATTGCCAAGTTCTTCTCAGAAATTGTTATCCAAGGTTAATGTCTACTTGTCATACAGCTCTCACCTGTGGCTTCAAAAAGCTGTATAATGGGCAATTGTCACTTTTAAATGAGACTGACTCAGCAGATGGGCTAAACCAGATTAAGGACAACAAAAAGAACTTAAACTCACTGATGACTTAGGAAGTTGACTTAGTAAAGCATGTTAGGCTTCACTTGATGGAATAAGAAATATGAAAAGATGAAACGGAGTTTATGGAGCTCTTAAAAGATAATACCATAAGCCAATTAGGAGAGCAAGCAATAAGCTGTATATATATATATATATATATATATATATATATATATATATATATATATATATATATATATATGGAAATAGTTTATGATCAAAGAAGAGAAAGGGAACACTACGAAATTCATTTTAGAAAGGTTTGATTAAATCAAATTGAAATGATTTTGCAATGAAACCAAGAACAAAAGGCATGAAATTAGTGAACTTTTTAAAATTAGTATTTTGGATGAAGGATTCATTTCTAAAATAGAGAACTCAGTCAAATTTATAAGAATACAAGTCATTCCCCAATTGATAAATGGTCAAAGATATGGAAAGGCAACTGTCAGGTGAAGAAATTGAAACTATCTAAAGTCGATTATAAAAATGTTCTAAATATTTATTGACTATAGAAATGCAAATTAAAATAACATTATTTTACCACAATATATCTTTGATATTGGTCAATATGACTTAAAAAGAAATTGGTTCATGTTGGAAGTGCTGTGGGGAAAACTGGTATGCATTATTGGTGGAGTTGTGAATTCATCCAACCATTCTGGAAAACAAATTAGAATTATTATTAATTCTAATAGTTAATTCTAATTAAGTATTATTGCCCATAGGGCAATAAAACTAAGCATACCCTTTGATCCAGCAATACCACTAGGTAATTATCCCAAAGAAATCACAAGAAATGGCAAAAATTCCACATGTAGAAAAATTTAAAGTAACTCTTCATAGTTGCAAAAATTTGGAAATTGAGGAAATTCCAGTCAATTGTGGAATGGTCAAATTGTCCTATATGAATGTAATGGAACATTATTGTTCCATGAGAAATCATGATGGACAGGACATGATGAAAAGACGTACATGAACTGATACTGAGTGAAGTAAGCAGAACTAGATAAACATTGTACATACTAACAACAACATTGGGTGATTATCATCTATAATGGATATATGCATTTCAGCAATACAGTAATGAAAGATGTAAAAGATGCTATGGAAAATACCATCTGTATCCCATGAAGGAACTATAGAATTAAAATGAAAATCAAAGGTGTCTCATTTATTTATTCATTTATTTGCTTGTTTGTTTGTTTATTTATTCATCCATTCATTCATTCATCCATCCATTCATTCATTTATTTATTTGTTTTGTTTTTTCACTCTAATGTTTCTAATGGATTCCTCTTTCACAACACAATTATTATGAATTTCTGAATGGGGAGGGGGAAAAGAAGCAAGGAAAGTGGAAAAATATAAAACTCAAAACCCAGCAAAAAACAATTGTTGAAAACCATGTTTCAAGTAGTTTGAAAAATAAATATATAATATTTTTATAATGAAAAGAAAATAAATGGTCATAAAATTGAGAAGGGCCCTGCTGTTCTCAAGCAATGTGATCTTGAACAGTTCATTTCTTTGCTTTTGGTTTAACATTTTGATCTATAAAGAATTGAATCACAAATTTAAAGACCTAAAATATAACTTAGAGGTCTAGATCCATCTCTGTATTTTACAGATGAGGAATTGAAGCCCTGAGAGATTGTGGCTTAAGGTATGTGGGTCATTTAGGTAGTAAATAGCAGACTATTTTCCAATGCAGATTTATAGTATTCAGATATTCAGATATAGATTACACACTCATATATATTCACATTTTACATATATATATATATATATATACATGTGTGTGTGTGTGTCTGTGTGTGTATGTGTGTGTTTGTGTGGGTGTGTGGGTGTGTGTATGTATATACATATATCGTGTGTATGAATTTATATATGTGTATACACACAAATATATATATATATATATTTATATTTCCACATACTTCTCAAACCAACTAAAATGTAATTATTTTTATTAATGGCTATGGTGCTACACTTGAAGTTACCTTTATATCGTTTCAGATTATAGAGATATTCTATTAATGAGATTGGATTTTGATTATTATGTTATCCCATTATATAGACATTCCTTCTATGAGATATTTGAGTTTCATAAAATATAATTAGTTATGTGAAGTTGTCCATAATATTTTTATGAATAAAATTTAGAATCAAGCATCTGAGCTATAAATCAAGACTTTTTGGCAATGAGTATATATGAATATAAGAAAGGTCTATGATTATTTACTTTATTTTTATCTTGATTAAAACTTCATTCTTTATATACACTGTAAAGCTATCAAGACAAAGTAAACAGTAGTTATCATTAATCACATAATAAATATTTGATGGAAAAGCATTGTATCTACACACACACATAAAAATGATTTCATATAATGATGTTTAATATTGCAAGCACCCTTGAATCTTCCATTCTAAATTCCTTGATAATGTAATCTTGGACAGATGGCTCTAGAGGAGAAAATGAGGCTGGTGACTATGCATAGTACCCATTAACTCAAATTCAATTCATGTGCTTGTCATGGTTTCACTTCCTTGAGGTCACAGGTATGACAGAATTATATTAGCACTGAAGCACCAATCTGTCAGTTTTCACAGTAAACTGGAAATAATTCTAATATTGCAAAACATTTTGATAGTTTCTCTAGTGAAAAGGTTAGGGGTAACATAAACTCTTAATTACCCATAAGTTGAGTTTCATTTCTTTCAATGAAAACTTGAATAGTAAGCATAGAGTAATTGACATCAAACTAACTGAGGGTTCCATCCTTGAGCAAAGAACTTCTTAAGTCTGATCTTTTCCCCTGAATCAGAAAGCAACCAATAAGGAATAATACAAATGACATCATACTAATTTAAACTGATAGAGTTGTTAAAGCAGCATTCTACAATTTAGTATAAACACTGATGGATGCTTTTGATGGTGCTTTACATTGGCAAGCCTGAAATGTGTTTTATAGGACTGACAAGGGTGAACTTTAAAATAATGTATTTGCCATAAAAAAATGGAAGGAACCTCTTTATAAGCAGAATTTATTTACTACAAAAAAAATCACTTCCCAGCAAGTCATTTGATTACAATCAAAATAGCCTACCAAAGTGAAACAGTTTACCTGTGATCAATTTAATGTGGTAGTAAAATGCTAATTATGAGAGGAAACACATTCAAGGTTTGTGACATTGTCTATAAAACTTACAGGGAAACTAACATTCAGTGAAGTGTAGCACATATGGGTAAGCAGATGGCTGAAAAATTATTTTAAAAAACAGGACTTTTGTTTACAAACTAGAGGATTAGGACAATGTGATCAGAAAGATAAGAAGATTTTTTTTTTTTATGATTCAGTACCCTCTTGTGCAGTGATTGCATTTTTGCTAAATAGCAGATTAAAAAAAGAATCAGAAGCTGGGAAAAACCTTCACAACTAGGAGTTATGATCAAGGTCCCATTTCTAAAATACATAGAGCATTGCATCAAATTTATAAGGTTACAAGTCTTTTCCCCAATTGATAAATGGTCAAAGTGTATGAATAGACAGTTTTCAAATGAAGAAATTAAAGTTATTATATAATCATATGAAGAAATACTCCAAATTATTATGGATTCGTGAAATGCAAATTAAAACAACAATGAGGTATGACCTAATGCCTATCAGATAGGCCAAGGTGAGAAAAATGTTAGAGAGACATTGATGCATTGCTGGTGGAGTTGTGAGCAGATGTAACCATTCTGGAGAGCAATATGGAACTATACCCAAAGATTAATAAAACAGTTTATACCCTTTGGCCTGAAAAATTCCAATTCTAGGTCAATACCCAGAAGAAATTATGAAAATTAAGAAAAGTCCTACATGCTATTAATTATTATAGCAGCTCTTTTTTCAGTGCCAAATTACTGGAAATCAATGGGATGCCCTTATTTGGGGAATGGCTAAATTATTTATGGTTCATGAATACTATGGAATGTTATTATACTGTAATGAAGAATAATCAGACTCTAGAGAAACATGGAATGACTTATAGAATCTATTGCTGAGCAAAGGGAGCAGAACAAAGGGAACAATGTACACCTTAAAAACAATGTTGTGAGATAATCAACCTTGTTGGAAGCAGGTTCTGCTCTCAGCAGTTCAGATTGATTATAGACAATGTTATCCCCATCCAGGGAAAGAAAAATAAAACAAAACAAAACACATGAATACACACACACACACACACACACACACACACACACACACACACAAAAACAAACACACACAACCTTTCAGAATCTAATGAAAACTTTATTAAAATGATATCTTATACATCTCTTTTCCTTAATACTAATTCCTCATAGTGAAAATGACTAATCTACAAATATGTTTATCAAAAATATGTATGTACAATGCTAACCTGACTGTTTGCCGCTGAGGGGAGGGGCGGTGAGAAGGGAGGATGGAAGAAAATTTTGTAACTTAAAAATATACATGATCTTGTGGAGGAAAATAAATTTAATAAAAGAATCAGAAAAAAGCTGAATTTATCAAAGAGGTATGTAAGGATAAATATTTTTTACCATCAAAAATTTTCTCATAGTTTCCATCACCTACATTTGTTATCCCAATTTTAATTTTCTTCCCTCCTCCAACTTCTAATTTGTTTTTCTCTTCTTGAAGAACAAGACAGGTTAACTAGTCTGCATGATATTTCATTCAAAAAAACCCCACGACCTTCGTCAATTCTGTTGTCACAAATTTAAAGATCAAATCTGTGGAAGAAA
Organism: Macrotis lagotis; assembly: GCF_037893015.1. Taxonomy (NCBI): domain Eukaryota; kingdom Metazoa; phylum Chordata; class Mammalia; order Peramelemorphia; family Peramelidae; genus Macrotis; species Macrotis lagotis. The sequence continues at coordinate 236,895,677 of NC_133661.1, forward strand.
TGAAATTTTCATGCTTTTGAGAGTAATAATGCATTTTTATCCACCACCAGCACCACCACTACCACCACCCATAGGGATTGCAACTTGAACAAAAATTTACAAATGAGCAAGAAAAAAAATTCATCTATACAAAAAAATTCCTTAAATGTTTAGGACTAAATCACTAAAATAGTTGGGTCAGACAAAAGAAAGGTAACTGTGATCAATTTGTGAAGAGTAATTTCATCAGAACAAATTTTGAAATGAAGAATGACTTAATGCAAAAAGTGAAAGACAGAGTGAGAAAGACTATGTATCTCAACCAAAACATTGATCAGAAACATGATCCTGAGCAAGTACTTTAACCATACTCTCTTATTTTCTATGGGCTTAAAATGAGAATGATTATATCTATCTTCAATATAATCAAAGAAAAAGGAAATAAAATAAAGCACTCTATTATTACGTTGTTTTTAAATAATTCAAATAACAATTATTATGTTCTAAAACTATAAAAAATAAGTGGAAATGTTGATATTTTGGTTCACATCTATGAAATTAGCATAAATGGTAAAATAAGAAGATAAGGAATACATATATACATGTTGTGGCTTGCTTCCTTGGGGCCCACAGCGGCAACCTCCCTCCAGGAGGGGAGCTGAGAATAAGGAGTCAAGCCACTACTGCCTTATGCCTCCAGCTCAATTTTATTATTGCTTAGCTATTACATATATACTGTTAGGTCTTCCGGGGTAGAACAAAGAATAATCAGGTATTTCTTAGGGGGTGCAAGCGATGTGTAGGTACAGCTTCTTGCATTACAGGATAGGAGGGTACGTTAGGGAGGAGATGATAAGGTACAGCTGTGTCTAGTGCCCTTGGACAGTGGGGCGGAATGTCCAGCTCCCAAGGACTCCAGCTCACCTTATCTCTCAGGGCAGCAAGCCAGCTCCTGAGACTGTCCAGGTGGCAGTTTACTTGGAGATGATTTGTGTCATGGCTGTTAGAATAGCCTGTGTACCCACATATACATACATACATATATATATATATATATATATATATATATATATGTATATATATATACATATATATATATTAATGGAACTTTAATGGAGTTTTACACTGGTTGAATCACTAAAGAAATATTTTGGAAATATGTTATCATATGTAATTGATCTTCAACAATCTTTTATTCTGGGATGTTGATAACAGTTTCGATCCTAAGTAAATACCCATAGGTAGCACTATTTTCAGAGCATTATTATTACTATTAACAAATGATAGGAATAAAATAAGAATTCCTCCTTTGAAAATAACTGAGCAAATTGTCTTAGTATCATTTTCATCAGCAACTTAAAATAAATATCAGATTTCTAAATCATATCTCAAGGATTGCAATGTATCATTAAATCCATTTTTCAAATGAGAAACTTAAGACTCTAAGAGACTAAATAATTTGTCTGTACTCACAGAGCAAAAATCAAAGCAAGAACTCTGAAGAAAATATCACTGAACTTCAGGTTCAACAGTTTTTTGAATATAATGCATTGACTTTCACTGAGACATGGACAATGATGATTGCAATACAGAAAGACTTAATAAGTTTCACTTACCATTCATTCACAATTTGTTCCTTAAATGAGCATATATAAAAAGTTACCATGTTTCAGGCACTGTGCTAAGTATGGGCAAAAAAAAAATTAAATATACTACCAGCAGTGCAAGCCCACTTTCTGAGTGGTAGATTTAGCAATCTTGATCAATCAAAAAGCATTCATTAAATACTATGTGTCACACAATGAGCTAGAAAGACATGAACAATGCAAGAGAAGGCTAAAAAAAAAAGGTCAAGATTGCCCTTACTTTGAAGGAGTTTGAAATCTAAGAGTTGAATTGCAGTTGAATTGATGAATACCAGGTCTTGTTAAAAAGTAAATCAAATACTAATTTGAACAAAACTGAAAGATCGCACTGCATTCTGATTTCTCACCACAATATAGCCAAAAATATGACAGCTTTTTAAAGGTACAAAAATGACAAAATAAAAAATTTTCGCTTTAGACTTAAGCTGCAAAGTAAACTAACAAAATTTGGTTCCCCAGATGGATGGTTAAATATACATGTTGTGTGTGTGTGTGTGTGTGTGTGTGTGTGTGTGTGTGTGTGTGTATGTGTGTGTGTATATATATTTATACATACATATATATAATATATAAATATATATGTGTGTATCCATCCATATATATAGCTCATCATATTTAAATATTTATATTTATATATAATTATATATATTTATATATTTATATATACATATAAATCATTGTACATAGATGAAACATTTGCCTTGACTCAGATATTTTGATCTCTAAGAACTAAAGTAGAAGCATTTCTGATAATTCAATATCCTGGTTATCTTTGAATTCTGTATAGAACAACACTTCTGTCTCGACGTGTTCAAACTTAGCATTTCTGAACTTGAAAATTAAAGCAACTAAAGAATATTACACTTTTAATATATTTATTTTCATGTTGACTTGAAAGGGTGTGGTGGTGGTAAGAGACCTTGATTACTCATCCCCATGCCATTGTAATATGATATGCCTCCAATTAATTATAGATTTATAAGAGGAACTAACATGATTAGATAAAAATAATTTTTATTGCACACCAGCAACTCTCCATTATTTGACATTTTGAGCAAACTAGAACTCTTCATGAAATAGTACTTCTGTAGATCTAAAGAAGAATCTTATTTCTTTTTTAAAATATTTTCATTTAGCAAGTTGAATTAAGATGGCAGAATAGAGGCAGAAATTCCCAAAAGTTATTCCAGAATGGGAGAACTCACAGAAAGACTGAGTGAAAAAAATTTTCGTCCAAGATAACTTGAAAGATCAGCAAGAAGGATGTGCTTCAACAGGGTGAGAAAGGGCCACAGCTCAGCCTGGGCTGTGCCAGAGGAAACCAAGTCAAACTTTCATGGAACATCTTACAGGGTACCTGAGACTTGGGGACACTTGTGTCCATGGTAGTGGGGTAGCTTCTAGACCTCTCAGTCAAGGGATTGCCAAGGACATCTTGGAAGGTCAGTGGGAAAACTGCCTCATCAGAGTGAACACAAACCCAGGTCAGCCAAGGCTCAGCAAATACCCTCCTAGGGAACCTGCAGAGCTACCCAACAGCTGCTTTCAGAATTCTCATCCCACAGATGGTAAGGTAATCGGGGGAGATTGCATATCTCTTCACTATTCCTGGGGCAGCACTCTGTTACTTTGCCCATATTCAGATCTAGGTAATAGACTGGTGCCCCATACCACCAAATAGGAAAAAGGATGTTCCAGGGCAGAAAGTCCAGAGTACAGACAAGGAAAACAGTCAGAGCCTCTCAAAGATCCTTGTAGGAATTGAGTTCCCTGGGAGGGTGGTGTCCCAAAATTTCTCAAAAATTTGGAATACTGCATAGTCCATTCTGGAATCAAAACTTCTTAACAAAGATTTAAAATCAGGTCATAGGCTGGGGAAATGAGCAAACAACAGAAGAAAAAGAATCTGACCATAGACAATCACTTTGTCTCATGAAAGATCAAATTACTTTGCTTTCATGAAAGATCAAAATACAAACTAAGAAGATGACAAAGTCAAAGCTTCTGTATCTAAAGCGTCCAAGAAAAATATGAATTGGTCTTAGGCTATGGAAGAACTCAAAAATATTTTAAAAATCAAGTAAGGAAAGTAGAGGAAAATTATAAAAAGAAAAGAGAATGATGTAGAAAAGACATAAAAACTTGGGGAAGCAGATACAAAAAGCATTGAAGAAAATAACATCTTCAAAACCAATTTAGGTCTTATGGAAAAAACGTTCCAAAAGGTCAAAGTGGAAAAAATTATCTTAAAAAGTAGAATTGAGCAGATAGAAAAGGAGATTTAAAAAACTCTGTGAAGAAAGTAACTCCTTCACATGTAGAATGGAGCTAAGGGAAGTTGACAAGTTGGTGAGGAATTGAGAAACAATAAAAAACAGAATGAAAAGATAGAAGAAAATCTGAAATATCTCTTCTGGAAAAAACAACTGATCAAGAAAACAGATCCAAGGAGATAATATTTTTTCACATTTTTTTATTCATTTTTTATTCTCATTTTGTACAAATGTTTTTTATTTTACATTAATAAAATATACTTGTTTACAAGTAAACAAAATACCCCTCCCCCAAATATAGATAGACTTGCTTGGGGGAAAAAGTAAATGGGAGAGAAAAAAATATTAAAATGAAAAAAATAATAGCAATAATTGTAGGTATGGCCAGGTGGCACAATGGACGAAGCAACAGCCCTGGAGCCACGAGCACCCAAGTCCATATTCAGCCTCGTAAACCCAATAATCACCCAGCCATGTGACATGCAAGCCACCGGATCCCCACTGCCCTGCAAAAACCAAAAAGAAGAAAAAAAAATTGCCCAAAATAAAATAAAATAATAATAATGGTAGGGGTGGCTGGGTGGCAGACAGAGCATTGGCCCTTGAGCCAAGAGCACCTGGGTCTGAATCCGGCCCCAGACACCCAAAGATAACCCTACTATGCGGTCCCAGGCAGACCACCCAGCCCCACTTGCCCTGCACCCTCCCCCAAATAATAATAACAAAAAATGTGCTTCTTCAGTCTTTGTTCCAACACCATCGACTCTGTCATGGGTGGATCACATTCTTTATGATAAGTCCATCACAAAAGTTACTTCCATATTTTTCCAACGTTGCCATTGCTGATCGCAACTCCCTTCTTTCTTATTTCTCCACTACCATGTACTATAGATTCTCTCTCCTTTCATTCTGACTCTGCTGTAGGGTCGCTGAGTGGTGCAGCAGACAGATCCCTGGTCCTGGGGCCGAGAAGCCCTGAGACCCCATACCAACCCTTAGGTCCAGAATCCACCTGGCCCTATGATCCTGGGCAGGCCTTCCAATCTCAGCCCCTTGCAAGAAGTAAAAAAGAAAATGTGTTATATCTGACCATTCTCCCTCCATGGTCCATCCTCTCTTCCTTCATTCACATCCCCACCCCTTCCCCCTGCTACCCCCTCCTTCTTACTCCAGATGTCTATACCCCATTGAATATATTTGCTGTTTCCTCTCCTAGCCATCTCTGATGAGAGCAAAGGTTCCCTCATTCCCCCTTGCCTCCCCCTTCCATATCATTGCAATAGCTCATTGTAATAAAAAACATCTCATTATGTGAAATATCTTGGACTATTCCCCCTCTCCTTTTTCTTTCAACCATTCCATTTCCACTTTTTTCCTATTGCCTCCATTTTTACACCATATTTTATCTTCGAATTCAGCTTTCTCCTGTGCTTCAACTATAAAAGCTCCCTCTACCTGCTCTATTAACTGAGATGGTTCATATGAATATTATCAGTATCATTTTTCTATACATGCAGTTCATCCTCATTAAGTCCCTCATATTTCCCCCCTCTCTTCCAATCTCCATGCTTCACCTGAGTCCTGTATCTGAAGATCAAACCCTCTGTTCTGCTCTGGCCATTCCAAAAGGAACCTTTGAAATTCCCCTGGTTCATTGAAAGTCCATCTTTTTCCCTGGAAGAGGACATTCAGCCATGCTGGGCAGTTCATTCTTGGCTGCATTCTAAGCTCTTTTGCCTTCTGGTATATTGTATTCCAAGCCCTACAAGCTTCCAGTGTAGTTGCTGCTAAGTCCTGTGTGATCCTGACTGCAGCTCCATGATATTTGAACTGTGTCCTTCTGGCTGCTTGTAATATTTTTTCTTTGACTTGGGAGTTCTGGAACTTGGCTATAACATTCCTGGGGGTTGGTTTTTTGGGATCTCTTTCTGGGGGGGATCTGTGGATTCTCTCCATTTCTATCTTGCCCTCTGCCTCTGGAATATCAGGGCAATTTTCCTGTAGTAATTCTTTGAAAATGATGTCAAGGCTCTTTTCCTGATCATGACTTTGAGGTATTCCAATAATTTTCAAATTATCTTTCCTAAGTCTGTTTTCCATATCAGTTGTTTCTTCAATGAGATAGTTCACATTTTCTTCTATTTTTCATTTTTTTGGTTTTGAAGTATTGATTCCTGATTTCTGGTAAATTCATCAATCTCCCTGAATTCTATTCTTTGTCTGAAGGATTTGTTCTCCTCAGAGAGTTTTCTTATCTCTTTTTCCATCTTTTTTGCTTTTTAAAGCATTCTTCTCTTCAATAACTTTTTGAACTGTTTTATCCATTTGACCTAAGCTGTTTTTTAGCATGCTATTTTCTTCAGCATTTTTTTGGATTTCCTTGACTAATCTGCTGACTTCATTTTCATGTTTTTCCTGCATCTCTCTCCTTTCTTTTCCCAGTTTTTCTTCCAACTCCCTCATTTGATTTTCAAAGTCTTTTTTGAATTCTATCATCGTCTGAGCCCAATTTCTGTTTTTCTTGGAGTCTTTAGATGCAGGAGCTTGTGCTTCCTCATCATCAGACTGAGAATTTTGATGCTTCTTGGGCTCATTTGCAAAATATTTCTCAATGGTCTTTCTCTTGTTTCTTTGCTTGTTCATTTTCCCAGCCTAAGATTGTTTTTGGGGGTGCTTCCTGAGATTTTGGGACACTCCCACAAGGGTCTCAGTGTGTGAGGTTCTGTCCTCCCTCCTGGTTTGTGAATGAACATAAGTGCCCCTCTCTGCCAGGGGGCCGAGGTGGGGGGGGCCCTGTTGTTCTATGGGGGGGCCTAGACTGGGATCAGGATCTGAATGTGGTCAGAGCCCCAGAGTTCTGTTCCAGGGGCAGAGGATAGAGCTCAGCAGTCTCTCTCTCTCTCTTCACTCCCCTCCCTCAGCTCAATGGGCTCATGCCCTGGGGGCTCCTGCTTACCCGCTCTGCCTGCTTCTGTTTCTGGGTCTAGGCTGCTGAAAGACCAAGCTGCTCGCTGTGTGCCCTGAGGGTTGGGCTCCATATCCTCACTCTGGCAGAGGTCCCCCGCTGTTCCCCCACTTTGTGACGGTGCTCCCCGGGGTGCAGCTCAGGAGACTCCCCTGCTGCTGTGAGCCGCAGCTCCTAGCACCCTGGGGCTGCCCCGGGGAGGCTGAAGTTCTTTGGCTCTCGCGGGCCACCCCTCTGGCATGCCACCCCTCCAACACCGGGGAGCAGAGCCTTTCTGCTCTTTTCCAGGTTACCTTGAGTAGGAGAACTGCCTCACTGGGTCCCTTTGTGGGTTCTGTCTCTCGAAAGTTTAGTTAGAGTCCTTAGTTTATGAGTTTTTATCAGAGAGCTCATAAGACTCGATCCCTTCAGGTCAACATCTTGGCTCTGCCCCCCGCCAAGGAGATAATTTTTAAATGATTGTGCTACTTGAAAATCATGCTAAGGAAAACAGCTTAGACTTTATTTTTCAAGAAATAATCCAGACATCCGGGGTGGAGTCAAAATGGTTGTGTGAAACTAGTAAGCTCCCAGAGCCTTTCCAAAGATAGATGAAACCTCTACTCTGACACTCATACTACAGATCCTACTGACAAAAAAGAGAAGATTAAATAAGTTTTCTACTGCCCACCTTGTGGATGATATTCAGTGAAGGTTTATCTTTTGGGGGGAAAAGAAGAAGAAAAATCCAGGAGAAGGAAGTGTGGGGAATGACAGAAAGAGGTTGTTAGCCACAGTTCAATGCAGGTCCTGACAGCTTAATAATAACAGCAGTCCCAGCAGCTGGATAGCAAACCATCAGGGAGAATCCCAAGCCCAAACAAAGTCTTAACTCAGAAAATGCAGGGTAGAAGAGCAATCCTCTGTTAAGTTGGAAACTGAACATAAAAGTGGGGGGAAAAACGAAAACCTCTGCAAAGACAAGGCCTGGACTGCATAGGCAACATATTGGCCAACAACAAACCAGGGATCAGACTCCAACTCCAGCAAGATAAAAGCTTGTATCTATACTCCATATACCCCAGGAGAAAAACTACAACAATAAAAATAAACAAAAATGCTAAAAGAGCTCTCACTACTGAAAAATATTTCAAAAGATATAGATGACAGCAATACAATGGCTGAAGGAGAAACTGTGGAACATCATTCACAGGAGAAGTATAAAAACTATCTATAAATTGGATTCAAATACAAAAATTCATCAAAGAGTTCAAAAAAATGAATTTAAAACCGAAAAAGAGAGGAAGAATAAAATTGGAAAAAAGAAATGAAAGTCACACAGGAAAACTGTGAAAAGTTGATCAGAGAAGTCAATAACCTTTAAAAAGGAAACACAAAAGGTAATTGAAGAAAATAAAATTCTAAAAACTAGATTTGAACAGTTAGAAACCAATGAATCTACAAGACTACAAGATTCTACCAAACAAATTAAAAAGGCTGAAAAAATGAAAAAAATATAAAGTTCCTTATAGGGAAAATGAATGACTTGGAAAAACAGGAAAAACAATCTACATATCACTGGACTACTAAAAATCCTGGACTAAAAGATTAACCTGTAAAACATTATGGAGGAAATTTTAAGAGAAAACTGCCCCAATCTACTAGAACAAGATAACAATATAACATTTAAAAGAATCCACAGAACCCCTCCAGAAAGAGATCCCATGACAGAAACTCCAAGGACTATACTAAGCAAATTCTAAAACCCTCAAATAAAAGAAAGAATATTGAAAACCACAAAAAGAAAAAAAAAATCAAATACAAAGGTAACACAATCAGACTATCACAGGACCTTTTAGCCTCAACATTGAAGGATTGGAAGAATTGGAATAACATATTTGGAGAGCTAAGGACCTGAATTTATGACCTAGAATGCACTACTCTGAAAAATTAAACTTATATTGCCAGGGAAAAAGTTGGATGTTCAATTAAATATAGGACTTCCATAATTTAGTGACACAAAGACCAGAACTGAACAGAGAATTCAATTGCCATATACAAGATGGAAGAGTTACATAAAGAAAAAAAAATGAAAGAGTTGACTGAAAAAGCAAAACTCTTTAAAACAAATATTGATATGGGAATGGAGGAGATTCAATGGGGTAAATATTATATTAAGAGGCACAAAAGACCTATAGTAATAGAGGGCAAGAAGGGAGGAGGTGAGGAGCACCTGATTCCTCCCACAAAACTTGGCTTAAAGTTAACTTACACATACACTCAGTGAAGAAACTTATTTTACCTTTCAAGTATTAAAAGGGGAAAAAAGCAGGGGATGGGAAAGGGGATGGCAAAGGGGAGAAAAGGGGGAATAAAAAAAGGAAGGGAAGAAGAAGCAGGAAAGGGAAAGGGGAAAGAAAGGGAGGTTAATATGGGAGGGGTGGTATTCAGAAACAAAATAATGGTGAATATGGATAAAGTGAAAAAAGGGGAAAATATAAACAGGAGGAATATAGTACAGAGGGCAATAAAGAGTTAGTAATTATAACTTTGAATGTCAATGGGATGAACTCTCCATTAAAACGTAAATGAGTATCAGAGTGCATTAAATACCAGAATCCTACAATATGCTGCTAACAAGAAACTCATTTGAAGTAGAGAGATACATATAGAGTAAAGGTAAAAGGTTGGAGCAAAATATATTTTGCTTTAGGTGAAGTGAAAAAAGCAGTGGTCGCAACCCTTATCTCAGATAAAGCAAATAAAAAATAGATAGTATTATAAAAGATAAGGAAGGAAATTATATCCTCCTAAAATTTACCATAGAGAATAAAGTAATTTCAATACGTAATATGTATTTGTCCAATAGTATAGCATCCAGATTCTTAGAGAAGCTGAAAGAGCTACAAGACAATATAGACAACAAAATTCTACTAATGGGAGACTGGAACCTCTCACTCTCAGATTTAGATAAACCTAATCATAAAATAAACAAGGAGGGAGTTTAGGAGGTAAATATATTGTCAGAAAACCTAGATATGATGGACTTATGGAAGAAATTGAATGGTGATAGAAAGGCATATACATTTTTTTTGCATGGCACTTACACAACAATTGTCCATGTACTAGTGCATAAAAACCTAATCATTAACTGCAGAAAGGCAAAAATAGTGAATTCATCTTTCTCAGATCATAATGCAATAAAAATCCTATGTGATATTGTGCCCTGAATATATAGACCCCAAATTAATTGCAACCTAAATAACCTCATTTTCAATAACAAGTGTATCAAAGAGTATCAAACAAAAAAAGTAAAAAGAATTATTTCAAACTAGATAATGACAAAAATGAAGCCACATACCAAAACCCATGGGATTAACGCAAGATGATGGTCAGGGGAAATAGCATATCTTTAAATTCTTACATGAATAAATTAGTGAAAGAAGAAGTCAATTAACTAAATATGAAACTAAAATAATTAGAGAAAGAAGAAATTAAAAAACCTGAATTAAATGCCAAATTAAATTTTCTAAAAATTAAGGAGAAATTAATAAAATTGAAATCCAGAAAACCATAGACCTACTAAACAAAACCAAAAGTTGGTTTTATGAAAAAAATGCAATAAAATTGATAAAATTGATAAACATTTAGTCAATTTGATTTAAAAAAGAAAAAATAAAAGCAAATTGCTAGTATCATAAATTAAAAAGGTGAACTCACCAACAATGATGAAGAAATTAAAGTAATAGTTCAGAATTATTTTGCCCAAATTTATGCCATAAATTTTGACAATCTGACTTAAATAGAGGAATATTTACAAAAAATAAAATTATACATAAACATCCCTATCTCAGAAAAAGAAATTCTACACATCATTATTGAAATCCCTAAGAAAATATCTGCTGGACCAGATGGATTCACAAGTGAATTCTATCAAACACTGAAGGAACAGTTGATTCGAATTCTATATAAACTCTTTGGAAAAATTGTTGAAAACAGATCTCTGCCTAACTCTTTCTGTGACAAAAACCAGGAAGAGTTAAAACTGAAAAAGAAAATTATGGGCCTATCTCCCTGATAAATCTAGATGCAAAATTCTTAAATATAATTTTAGCAAAAAGATTACAACAAGTTGTCTTTAGGATAATACACTGTGATCAAGTAGAATTTATACCAGAAATGCAGGGTTGGTTCAATATTGGGAAAATTGTTAGCATAATTATATCCACAACAATCCTATCATTAACCATATGATTATATCAATAGACGCTGAAAAAGCTTTTGACAAAATACAGCTCCCATTCTTACTAAAAACACTAGAGAGTGTAGGAATAAATGGATTGTTCCTTAGAATAATAAGCATTATCTACTTGAAATCATCAAAAAGCATTATATGCAACAGGGATAGTCTAGAAGCATTCCCAATAAGATCAGGGGTGAAACAAGGATTCCCATTATCACCACTACTATTCAATATTGTATTAGAAATGTTAACCTCAGCAATAACAGAAGAAGTTGAAGGAATTTGAATTGTGAAGGAAGAGACAAAACTTTCACTCTTTGCAGATGATATGATGATATACTTAGAGAATCCCAAAACCCTTCTAAATAAATACAAGAAATAATTAGGAACTTTAGTCACAGGATATAAAATAAACCCTCATAAATCTTGAACATTTCTATGTATGACTACCAAGATACAGCAGAAAGAGGTAGAAAGAGAAATCCCATTCAAAGTAACCTCAGACACTGCAAAATACCTGGAAGGCTATCTGCCAAGGTAGACTCAAAAACTTTTGAAAACAATTACAAAACACTTTTCACAGAAATAAAATCAGATTTAACTACCTGGGTAAAGATCAACTGCTTATCAATAGATAGAGCTTATATAATAAAAATGACAATTCTAACAAATCAAAATTACCAGTTTATTTTCTTAATAATCAAAATTCCAAAATAAAATACATAAATTAGTTATTAAAAGTTCAATTAAATGCATATGGCAAAATAAAAAGTCAAGAATTTCCAGGGATTCAGTGAAAAAAAAGTCCAAAAGTAGGAGGCTTAACCGTATCAGATCTAAAATTATAATATAAAACATCAGTAATCAAAACTGTCTAGTATAGAAATTTTCTGTTTAGTTCTAGTCTTTTCATCAGGAAAAATTGAAAGTCTCCTATTTCATTAAATGTCCATGTTTTCCCCTAGAAGATAAGTGCCACTTTTGTGGAATATTGAATTCCTTTTTTAATTTGTTTGAATATTGAATCTTAGTTGCCTTCCAAATTCCCTTTTTCTCAAGAATATTATATTCCAGACTTCTTACCTTAATGTTGATCCAGCCAGGTCCTGTGTAATCTTGAATGTGGCTCCTTGGCATTTGATTGTTTCTTTTTAACTGCTTGCAGGAATTTCTCCTTGATCTGATATTCTGGGGTTTGTCCACAATATTCCTTGTTGTTTTCATTTTTGGATCCCTTTCAAGAGGGGTTGGATGTATGTTTTCAATGACTGTTTTGCCATCAGGTTCCAGGCAGTTCTCCTTCACTATATCCTGAAGTGTGAAATCCAAGCTTTGTTTCTCTTCAAGCTATTCAGGAAGTCACATGATTCTCAAATTTACTCTCTTGGATCTAATTTCCAGGGCTGTTGTTTTGCCAAGAAATATTTTACATTTTCTTCTATTTTTTGATTTTTTCAAATTTTTTAACAGATTCTTGGTGTTTCATGAAGTCATTAGTTTCCACAGATTACAACCTTTTTTTAGAGAAGAGTATTCTTCATATACCTTTTGCAGCTATTTATCTAATTGGTCAATTCTATTTTTGAAGGAGTTTTCCATTTACCAAATTGTGTTTTTGAGAAAATTATTTTCTTTTTATACTTGTTCAATTATATTTTCAAAGGATTTTTTTTTCTTGTGGCAATATGTAAATCTTCTCTTACATTTCTCTTCCCAATTTTTCTATTTGATATTTAAACTCTTTTCTGATCTCTTCCAAGAAATCTTTCTGGGCTGGAGACTGATTCATATTTTCCTCTGAAGCTCTAGTCCTCTCTGAGTTAGGATCCCTGTCTTCATGGTAAGCTTCAATGAACCTCCCCCATTCCCACCACCTTATGCCGACCTTTCTTCATTTTGGGTCCTTTCCCTTACATCTTGTGCTGGTTGAGGAGCTGATCCACAGATCTTTGGTGCTAGGATCCCTAGAGGCTTTGTCCACTTCAGGGTGTTACACAGTGGGTCAGTTTGTAGTGGATGTCAGAAGTTTTCTCTGGATTTTTGTACTGATGATTAGTGGCCCATTCCCTAGGCATTGTTGGGGGGATTGGTGGGTGAGGAGTTGCTAGGTAGGGTTCTGGGCAAAATAGTTAATTATCTTAATCCCCAGTAGTGCCTTGGGACAAGGTGCAAACAACAGGGAGAGGTTATTTGTTCTGGAGAAAACTTCATACTCCCAAGGAGTAGGGGCAAAGGGACTCATTTGGGAACATGGGGACTCCATTGAATACATGGGGGCTTGTGGCCCTGGTTCCAGACCAGCAAAGCTGAACCTTTAGATATCTGGGCTGCCAAGTTGGAAATCTTCTGCCAAATCAGGCTCACAGCAAATGCTTCTGCTGCTGTTCTCAGGTTAGTTACAGGGTCTTACCCTACTGCCCTGCACTGGATCTCTGTTCTCTGCCCCTGGGTCACCGAAATCCCCTGTGACAGACCTTGTTGGTAGATGTTCTCCTTGCTTCTTCTCTGGGTTCTGTGAATCCAAAAATCTGTTAAGAGGCTTGGTTCATGTTAGTTCAGGAGAGCTTAAAACAGTGCTTGGCTTCTCTCCACCATCTTGACCAGAGTGCTTCCATTTGATTTTTTAAATTCCTGTCTTATCTCTTCTAAGAAATCTTTCTGAGATGGGGTTCAATTCATATTCTCCTCTGAAGGTTCACACATAGTGCTCCTTCTGTTTGTCTTTTTTGATCTGATATCCTCATGTCCAAGAAAGTATTCAATAGAACCTGCTTTGTGCTTAACTCTTTTCATTTTGGAATATTAGCTTTCCTAGGCTCTTGTGTTAGAGGGCTGTCTGCTTCACAAACCTTTCATGTTGAGAAGCCCAGAGGCCTTGCTTTTTGGGGGTTAGGAACTCCAGGGAGTTACCCAGTGGACCCACCATTAAGGAATTCCAAAATATTTATCTGCTTTGTCTATATTGGGAGTGGAAGGGGCACACTCCCTTGACCGAGGGCTGGTTCTGGGCTGTGCTTAGGCAACTTAGTCATTCGCTAGGTAGTTGGGGCTGGAAAATCCAGAGGGTCTCTCTGGATAGTCAGTGCTAAGGAATTCCCCTACCAACACCTGGACCTTTGGGAAAACTGCAAATGGGACTTTTTCCAGTGTTTGCACTGGAGAAAGTCAGGTCCTCCCACAAGAATTCTGGAGGCTATGCTGGGAACACTGGGGCTAGCAGGTTGGAACTTCTAGACCAGTCAAATTGACTGAATGGGTATCCAGGGCAGCCCCACTGGAACTCTCCTAATCTGAGCTGGAGATCTCCCAGTCTGCCCATCATTCACATTGTAAAGGCTTTCTGCTCCCATCACTGTGATTCTCACATTGGTTCCCTGCCTCACTCTGCTGCTTGTATGCTGTGTGCCTATTCTTTGCCTTGGGTGTGTCCATATTCCCTGGTTGACAGAACTTGCTGGAAGATATTTACTTCTTTTCACTTGTCAGTTCTTGATGGTTCTGAGGGAAACCCAGGAAAACTTTAAACAATGACTGCCTTCTCTCTGTCATCTTAGCCAGAAGTCTATTCAGTATTTTCTGATGTCCAGTTGCTCATGAGGTCTTTAAGGGAAATAATATTTCATCACATTCACATACTAGAATTTTTAGAATGATAACCCTTTTATTTGTTTTTCATTTTATTTAAGGCAATAAGGTTAAGTCATTTGTCCAAGGTCACAGTTAGGCAGTTATTAAGTGTCTGAGGTCAAATTGGTACTCATGTCTGCCTGACTTCAGGGCTGAGGCTCTATGCACTGTGTCATCTAACTGCCCATGATCACTATTTTCAAAAGTGACCTCAGACACCCTAAATTAGTAAAGAGCCTATTTATTTACCAAAGAAAGAATTAAATTAAAATACAAGTGTATTTTTTTATTCTGGTAAATTGATAATCCAAATATGCCAGATAGAAAGCAAAATGCAAGGTTATTTAAGAGCCCAGAATCTCTCTTTCCATCTCTCCAGTAGAAAGGTTTGGAATGCTCCTAAAATTGTAAAGTTTAACATATGTGTAATCAAAACAAGTTCAAAAAAACCTTTATACCCCAAAAGGAAAAGAAATGGACTTAGAAATGATTAAACAGCATAGAAAAGACAAAAGAAAAATTCTAACACAATGGAAAATATGTAATAAAATATTTCTTAAAGAACTTGATGGAAGGGGGCAGAAACAAGATGTAAAGGCAGGGACTTCTGTGATCTTTCCTTCAAAACATTATAAATAACATTAAATATTAAATCTAAGGAAATTCTTGAGTGGTAGATGTAAGGAAACAATTTTAAAGCCTAAGACATCTTTGGGCATCCCTGGGAAGAGTTTCCATCCAAGATCCAGAAAGAGGCTACACCAGAACAAATCAGCTCCAATCATCCAGGAACAAACCACAGGATAACTGGGTCCGTGGCAACAGGGATACTTCTCAGTCCAAGGATTGCCAATGACAATTGGGAAGGTCAGTCAGAAAATTTTATTGCACCAAAGTGAGAGGGAAGCCCAGTTCAGCTCAAATCTGGGGACTGGGAGCAGGCATCAAGATCCACCTGGCAGTTACTTCCAGAGTGCTCAGGAGAGATTACAGAGGTCTTTTTGTAATTCTTTCAGCAGGACTCTGTTGCTTCACTCATATTCAGACCCAGTCTGGAACCCCAGTCACAGGAAAAGAAGAAGAAGCACATTAATGCAGTGGAACAAGAACCCTTTTCATAGTTCTAGGACAGAAAGGCGTGCTTATAGAGGAGCACAGTCATAGACTATGACCAGGATAGCATTCATAGTCTCTCATAAGACCATGGAGAAATTGAAAAATTTCAGGATCCTGAGGTGGGGTGCCCCTGAAAACAGTTGCAAAAACCTTGAAGGTTTGGGACAGTGCATCCTTCCCCCTGGATGAAGAGCCCTATCTTAACAAAGAGTTCAAATCAAGTCATAGTCTTGGGAAATGACCACAGACAATTTATTTGGTCCTATGGAGGATCAGAATGCATACTTGGGACAGAACAAAGCAAATATTTATGAACTCAAAATCTCCATGAAAATTTTAAATTGATCTTAGACTGTGGAAGAACTCAAAAAAAGAATTTAAAAACCAAGTAAGGGAAGTAGAGTACATATTGGGAAGAGAAATGCGAGTGATGCAGGAAATATCATGAAAAACAAATCAACAGGATGGTGCAGGAGATACAAGCAATACTAAAGAAAATAACATTAAAAATGAGTTAGGTCCAATTGAAAAAAGCAATTCCAAAGGATAGAAAAGGGAAGAATGTCTTAAAAAGCTGAATTGGCCACATGGAAAAGAAGATACAAAAGATGTCTGAATATAATAATTATAATATATCATATATAATATATAATAATTTCTTCAAATGTAGCATTGAGTTAAGGGAAGTTATTGACTTTGTGAGAAATCAAGAAACCATAAAACAAAAAGAATGAAAAACTAGAAGAAAATGTGAGACATTTCATTGGGAAAACAAATGACTGGGGAAAACAAAATCAGGAGGCATAAATTTAAAAGTATCAAACTGGGGGTGGCTAGGTGGTGCAGGGGATAGAATACTAGCCCTGGAGTCAGTACTACCTGAGTTCAAGTCAGGCCTCAGACACTTAATAATTATCTAGTTGTGTGGCCTTGGGCAAGCAACTTAACACCATTTGCCTTGCAAAAAAAATCCTAAAAAAAGTATTGAACTACATGAAATTGATGACAAAAAAGAAAGATAAAAGCATAGATGTCATTTTTCAAGAAATTCTCTGGAAAAAAAATACCTTGTTATCCATGAAGTGGAGTCTAAAATGGAAATTGAAAGAATCTACTGACTGTTGCCTGAAAGAGATTCATCACAAATGAAAACTACCAAGAATGTTTTAGCCAAATTTCCATACTCCCAAGTCAAGGAAAAAATATTGTGAGTAGCCAGAAAGAAACAATTCAGAGACTTCTGGCCAAGATGACAGAGAGAAACCTGCAATTGTTTTAAACTCTACTGGCTTTCCTTCAGAACCAACATGAACTAATATGAACATGAGAAGTAGAGTGACCTAAGATATTTCACACAAAAGAGGCAAGAAAAAGCTTTTGCAATGGAATGGAAATGGGGGAAGGTGAGGGGGAATGAATGAGGTCTCATTCTCATTGGAAGTGGATCATAGAAGAAATAACATGGAAACTCAAAAGGATATAGAAATCGATTTACCCTTAAAGAAAAATGAAGAGGAAAGAAATGGGAGAAAAGGAATAGCATAGGTGATAGAAGAGAGGTAAGATATTGGGAGAGGGTAGACACATGCAACACACTTTTGAGGAGGGACATGGTAAAAGGAGAAAGAAAATAGAAAAAATGGGAGTGGGGAGGAATAGGATGGAGAGAAATATATCCACTAATAGGAACATTGGGAAAAACAATATTGAAGCACCTTCTCTGATGGACTTATGATAAAGAATGTAATTATTTCCAAATACAGTGCTTATGGTATCTGAATACATACTGAAGCACACACAAATTAATAATAATATTAAATATTTCTTGTATGATATTTTCCATGTTCTTTTCTTGATCATGGCTTTCAGAAATATTGATAATATTTAATTATCTCTCCTGATATTATCTGGGTTGATCATTATGCATAACAGGTGCTTTATATTTTCTTCTGTTTTTTTTTTATCCTTTTAATTGTGTTTGATCAAATCTTGGTTTTTCACAGTATTATTCATTTCCGTTTCAATAATTCTAGATTTTTAGGGATTTATTTTCTTTACTGAGCATTTCTATTTTCTTTTCCTATTGGTTAATTTTACTTTCCAGCTGACTAATTTTGCTTTCTAAATTGTTACTTTCTTTAGCTAATTTTTAATCATTCTACTGCACGAATCTCATTTCATTTCTCCAATTTTTCTTCTTCCTTTCATCTTTGGTTTTTTTCATATTCTTGTTGAAATATTCCAAGAGGAAATAAAATCTTTTTATCAACCCTTTAAAGGCTACACATTTAGGCATTTTATCACTGCTTTCCTCTTCTGATATGGTGTTTTTATTACCCTTATCAGAATAATAACTATCAGTGGTCGGATATTTTTTCCTTGTAATTTTTTCAATTGACCTCTGTTCCTATTGGCATAATTCCAAATTTGTTTTGTTTTGATGGAGGCTACATTCTACTTACTCCCTAACTTTCCACACTGGTGTTTTTGGTGTCCCCAGAATGAACCAGTCCAATGCTGCAACATTATCCCAGGGCTCAAAACCTTACTCTCTGAGGTGGGAGCAACACATTTACTGATGGAGAGCTGCCCAGGGACCTTAGCTGTGCTGGGTTAAAAGTCTCCAGCTGGTTTTCCAGCTCCTCCATCTAAACTTTCCCTAAGTTCCTCTAAAATTTATCACTGAAAAGTTGCTTCTCTGTTTTTTGGAGGGATCTGTTTAGAAGGTTTCGGGAAAAACTAAAGGAACTTCCTAGTTTTGTCTCACCATCTTGGCTCTCTCATGTCTATAATTTTAACAAAGATCCCACTAAATTTTAAATATAGCTGGAGCTTATAACAGTGCATTTGAAGGAAAACTTTTCATTTGTTAAATACAATTGAAAAAGTTGAGAATCTAAGGAAATACTTCAAACCCAAACCTGATGTTACTTTCAAACACCTTCAAACCTGACAGCTAGATTTTGGCTAATTTGTTTTCATTGTTCTATTAAAGCTAAGTGGAGGAAAAGAAAGTAAACACATAAATGTCAAATGATAATTTACATTTCTTCTATTCCAGTGCTGTTATTATAAGATGTATTTTGCCCATACTGTGAGTATGCACATCATTTTTCAAATATAAGTATGTAAATATATTTAAATATCATGAGTTTTACTTCAAAATTTAAAATTTAGCATTTTCCTTAAATTTAACATCTACCTCTCAAAAATTTCAGAAGACTTTGAACTTATTAACACTTAGAAATTATTATAAATAGCATTTTTAAATGGTGCAAATTTTTCCATGTATGACTAATGGTTACTATAAGGTACTTTTTGTTTCACTGCCTATTTCCTCTTCCCTTCCTCAGCATGACTTTTCAAAAGTTTGTGAGTTTGTCAATCGCATGCATACTACATGAATAGAGATTTAAAAAAATTCCTGTAGGAAAACCTGACATGGAATACAAACAATATATTCAAATATTTTAAAGATGAAACAAAAAATTCATTTTTTTAGAGAAATACATTTTAGGATGGATAGATTATTCTCAATGAAAATGCCCTAAATTTAGAATTTAGGGGAATAAGTAGCTTATTGAAGAATTAATTGGATAATGATTATTAATGTAATTTTTAATTGAATATGATTGTTGTTCCTCTTTGGAATGTAAAACCCGATAGTGTAGTAGAGTATCTGGCTTTATTAGGAGTAACTGAGTTCAACTTCTGCATATGACAAACCATATGTGACATAATCGGCCAGGAAGCAATCAAGAACTACATGAAGTAAAGAAACTATTTTCCTGTAGCTGTTCTCCTTATACTGAAAATATTTTAATATATATGATAGGAAAGTAGAAATCATTTTTTTTTAAAAAGCCTCTAGAAATAATCATGATTTTTGGAGGAAAATTCTGTTTCTTTTGAAATTCACTTGACTCAATTTTTTAATTAGTCAATTTGATAAAGGCAACCACATTAAGAAATAACACAATATATCTTTCTCTCCTTGACTGTAAAAATAAGAAAGCTACTGTTAAAAGTTAACTGTCATTAACAGACTTTTCTCCAAATGCTAGATTTAATGTACTATTGCTACTGGTCATCAGCAATCTACATTCAACTGATGTGCTGCCAATCCTGTATTTAGGACAGAATTCAAGAGTCATTAAAGCAATCATCTATGAGTTTGTGATTATAATTGTGAATGATGGGAATCTTATAAGATAGGTAAAAAGAAAGGAATAGAAAGAAAGAAGGAAAGAAGGAAAGAAGGAAAGAAGGAAAGAAGGAAAGAAAGAAAGAAAGAAAGAAAGAAAGAAAGAAAGAAAGAAAGAAAGACAAAGAAAGAAACAAGAACTAAATGAATGAAGGAGGGAACAAATGAAGAAAAGAAAAAAGGGAAAGAGTCAAGGGAAAGAATATAAATGAATAAAAAGAAGCCAAAAGAACTGCTAGATCTGAGGAAGTAAAATAAATTAAGAGAAGAATAATAATAGCTAATATGTATGCAGTGCTGAATGTATGCCTGGTACTTTGCTAATATTTTTCATTTAGTATTGCATTTGATCCTCATAACATTCCTGGGAAGTAAGTGCTATTATCAGCACTATTTAGTAGATGAAGTAACTGAGAAAAAAGAATATCAAATTACTTGTCAAGGGCCACACAACTAGGAAATATCTGAAGTAGGATCCTGACATATTTTTAGTATGGAAGATTTAAAGAAAGAATCATCTGATTTATAGATATTATATAATATAACTATATTATATAATTCATATTATGTGTACACACATATTTATATGCAATAATATATGCATAAATTATATTTAGATTTTTATCTCATATTTATGAATATTGATTTTATTTTATTCTTGTTTGTGTGTGCATTTCAGTTATAAATCTCATCACCAGCCCTTTTATAGAGAATTGATTTCATTTCTCTCAGGTGATCTTATTGAATGCTTGGGCTCACCAGACTTTTTTCTCTTTCTATTTTTGTAATGATTCTTTTCTTCCTTTCTACTTTATTTTTCAGGGGAAATTTAAACAATATTGGAATTTTTCTGGTTTCTATGTTGCGAGTTGAGTCCATAGCATCACAGTTGTTTGACAAATGTTCCCCATCTGGCTTACCACTCCATTTCCCAGTCTTGTTCACTGCTATAATAGATTTGTAATAGATTTGAAGCCATTTTCTCTTAGCTTTCACACATGCTCCTTGTATATTCTATGAACTTCACTGAAAACATCAATTATTCTGCTTCACAATAGACATAGCATAAATAAATATCTATAATCTTATCACTTACATTATTCTTCTGAGAAAATATCTTCTTTCCCCATGTATCTTAAATATTTTGTTTGTTTCTTCATAAATTAAATGACAGCATAGCTGCCTTGAGACCCTCTTTGTTTTCTGTCATTTTGGGGTAAGGCTAAATAAAAATTGAAGTATGTCTTGAGTTAAACTTTATCACTCATGCTTTTATTAACTCTTAGTTTAGCAAGTGGTGGGGCATATTAAAATGTTGTGGCTACCTTTTCCCTTGTTCTGTATCCAAATATATTTGAAAGAGAGAGTGAGAGAAAGAGACAGATAGAGCAAGAGGGATAAATAAAGAAGCAGAGAGTGACGGAGACAGATAGACAAAGGGAGAGAGAGATGCAGAGAGAAAAATAGTGAAATAAAGACAACAGCAGAGCAAAAATAACAACACAGAGAGAGAAGCATGGAAAAATGAAAATAGATAAACAGAAACAGAAACAGAAATTATAGAGTCTTTTGAATTATATTGGTAATAAATATGTATAATAAATTTAAAGGGATTGGATGCAAAGAATATGCTGTTGGGAACAGGAGGAATTAGATAACTAAATAATAAACTGTAGTTGATCCTTATCTGGAAAGCAACTTGCAGTTTTATCCTACACAAATACTTGATAAAAAATTGTCAGTATTGTAAATAGGTAGATTAGTAGAGCAGAATTATTAAAGAAACAAAGTTATATACAATAAAGTAAATATCCCCATATTTCTATCATACCTTCCCATTACATGACAATACAGGACATATCAATTCATGCAATGTTTAAGTAAGGATATAAAACTGATGTAAAGTATTTGACTCCATAAATTCATAGTTGCTATATTATTGAATTTAATTTGTTAAAATACAAAAAATGACAATATCCCTTGATGATGATATCTTACAAAGAAGGGTATTTTTTTTTGTTTTTCTTACAAAGAAAGATTTCTTGCAACATCAGTAAGGTACAAACCAGAGCTAGAAAACTTTGGAATAAATGAAGTTTATAAAATTTTTGAGCAATTTTTATGTAGTAGAATTTTATAGACTCTTTTTCACATACATTAAGTGTTATGGGATAATGACTCTCATGTGTAAACTATGTGTGTTACAGTTTCATGTGCTTTTCAACAACCTCATCAAACTCCCAACCCTTACATTAAAACAGATTTCATGTATTCTCATTCTAGGGTTAAAATCAAGCAATTGTTCTATTTTGATGTCTTCAGAGAAATTCTTAAATTGATAACGTCTCAATTTCCTATGTCTAAATATAAGTTTACTACAAATACATTGAACAATGAAACAAAAAAAATGATGGACACCAATTGTCTATCTTCTATACTCCTATTTCCATATAATTTTAGATCATCTGTTAAATGATGATGTTTGCTCTTCAGAAAAGAAGACCATGACATCAAGGAGATGACATCTCTCTGCTCCATCTGCTAGGAACATCTACATGTATTCATAGTCTCATAATGCTATGGATGTTAACTTAATTGTTTTTATTCCTAGTCATGAGTACTGATTATAAAAAAATTGGACAACAAATGATCTTATAGACAGTGCTCATGACTTGAAATTTATAGCTTGCTCACTTCAACTTGAATATCTTATTCCATTGCCTAATTTTTCCATTTCCTACTTTCAATGATAATGTGAGGCTTTTCTGTATGTATGTATGCACACACACACACACACACACACACACACACACACACATATATATATATACAAATGTATACAATATAAATACATGCATTATAATAAATAACTTTGCAAAAATATATTTGTGTGTTTAAAATTTAGTCTTCATAATAGCCCTATGAATTATATGCTATTATTACCCACCTTATATTTAATAAAATTGAAAATCATAGAAATATTCAGTATCTATGAAATCTATGAAATCCAAATTCAGCACTCTAACTAGTGAAATACCTAGATGCCTCTTAAAGAGATACTGTTTGGTAAAGTCTCCTTCCTCATAAAATCCAGTGGTAATAGGTAAAATACAATACACTTGCCTATAAAAAGTAATAGAAAAAATAATGATATGTGTATAAGAAAAGTTTTAGACAAATGCTATATCAAGTCCTTTCCTTGGATCTTAACCTAGTTATACTATATTATGTAAAAGTTCTAATTGAATTCTAATAGCAGGAATACAGATGGAGGGATCTTTAGTGAATATGCTCAGAATGGGAAGACTTTAGTGTCCAGAATGGTCTCATGATCCAAAGTTTACAGCAGTTCCTTAAAATTGACATCATCAGGTCCCCCCCACCCCCGCCCAAGCAAATGACAGAACTCACATTTCCAGTACA
The DNA here is from genome assembly GCF_037893015.1 of Macrotis lagotis. Classification (NCBI taxonomy): domain Eukaryota; kingdom Metazoa; phylum Chordata; class Mammalia; order Peramelemorphia; family Peramelidae; genus Macrotis; species Macrotis lagotis. The sequence continues at coordinate 236,919,132 of NC_133661.1, forward strand.
ATGATATTTCCGTTGATGTTAATGGCAATGTGGAACTCCTAATAACTTAAAAACAATAATTTCATTAACTGTGCTTCATTTTCTAAGGACATTTAGTTCTACTGAGCTTAGAAAACTAAGAACCACCAAATTGTTCTGCTGGGTTATAAGATTTCTTTCTGCAACTGTGTTAGATGCAAAATTGAAATTTTTGCTGTTCTAGGTCAAATTGTATTGTTTCATTTTATGAAAACTCACTTGATTTGTAATGAATTTTTGGAAGTATATTTAGATGCTGTGCTCTATTGCACTGATAAAATTCCATATTAATAAATACTTTATTTGAGTAAAATCTTTCATCCAGTATAATTAAGAAATTCAGATAACTCCAATTTTAGAGGTCTCAGAACTTACAATAATACTATACTAGAGTATTAATTATTTTTAAAGAATAGGTATTACTGAACCATTTCTGGATTTATAAATACATTAGATGATTTACAGAAAAACTCATTTGCTGGAGTCAGAGTCTGTTAATTTCATTCCAAATGTTAGATGTTATACAGAAGCTTCAAAATTGCTATCTTTCAATGATGACAAAAACAAAATACTTCCTTAAAAAGACCTCAAAGATGAGCTTAGACTCAGAAAACTTGAAGGCTTATGAGACTTAGACTAGAATTTGAAGATGTCTTCTAGGCCTTTTCTCCCCAAAGAAACTGAGAGCCTAAGAGGTTATATGATATTCCAAGGTTAATACAAGTAGTAACTTTGCAAATCTGGATTTAAGCCAAAATTCACTATGCTTGTTTTATGTTGACTCACACCATGCTGCATGTAATGGAGAAAAAAATGATGTATGGATTATAGCATTTTATCATTAGGATGATACATTATGATCAAGAAGGATTTATAAGAGGAACGCAAGGTTAGACTAAGATAACTATCAGCATAATTGATCTTATCAATAACAAACTTAACAATAACAATTGATTATCTCAACAGATACTAAAATTTTTTGACAAAATATAGCACCCATTCCTATTAAAAATACCAGAGAGCAAATAAATAAAATGTTATTTAAAATGTTGAGCAGTATCTATCTAAAACCAGCAAAAAACCTTATATGTAATGGGGATAAGCTAAAACCATTTCCAAAAAAATCAGGAGTAAGTCAAGGATGCCTTGTAATCAGCACTATTATTCAATAATGCATTAAAAATGTTAGAATTAGTAATAAGAGAATAAAAAGAAATTGAAGAATTAGAATGAGCAATAAAGAAACAAATTTCACTTTTTTTCGATGATATGATTGTATAACTACAGAATTCTAGAAAATCATCTAAAAAAACCATTTGACATAATTATTAGCTTTAATTATGTCCCAGGATATAAAATACACCCACATAATCTTTAGTATTTCTATATATTACCAAAAAGACATGAAAGCAAGAGATTGAAGGAAACCCCATTTAAAATAACTGCAATAACATAGAATATTTGGGAGAAACTATATGAAAACAGCTATTAAACACTTTTCAAACAAATAAAATCAGATCTAAATAGTCAGGCATATGCCAATTGCTCAAGGGTAGGCAAAGCAAAAATAATAAAAATGGAAATTCTATCTAAATTAAATTACTTATTCAATGCTAGAGTAATCATATTTTCAAAAATACTTTAGTGAGCTAGAAAAAATAGTAACAGAATTCATATGGAGAAACAAAAAGTCAAAAATATCAAGGGAATTAGTGAAAAACATGCAAAGGAAGTCAATCTAGCTAACCAGATCTAAAATTATTTCATAAGGCATCACTCATAAAACCATTTGGATCTAGTTAAGAAACAGTATAGTGGATCATCTGAATACATGAGGTGCAAAAGAAACAGTAGTAAATGATTATAGTTATCTCCTGTTTGATAAACTCAAAAATTCCAGCTTCTGGAACACAAATAAATATTGTTGGGAAAACTGGAAGATTATATGACAGAAACTATGAACAGCCAAACATCTCACTCCTTTAACAAGATAAGGTAAAAACCAGTACAGGATTCAGACAAAAAAGTTAATATTATAGGTCAATTAGGAGAACAAGGGGAGAAAGTTAGGAAACAATCTTCACAACCAGGAGTTCTGATATAGGTCGCATTTCAAAAATATATAGAGAATTGAATCAAATTTATAAGATCACAAGTCATTCCCCAATTGATAAATGGTCAAAGGATGTGAACAGACAGTTTCAAATGAAGAAAAGTGAAGATATATATATATATATATATATATATGTATATACATATATATATATATAATCATGTGCAAAAAAGTTCCCAATCACTATTGATTAGAAAAATTCAAATTAAAACAGCCAACAGAAATGAGGCGTCATCTCACACCTATTAGATTAGCCAAGATGAAAAAAAGAAAAGATGATCAATATTGGAGAGCTTGTGGGAGGATTGGAACACTGATCCAACCTTTCTCAAGGGCAATATGGAAAAGAGCAATAAAACTGTTCATACCAATTCTGATTCTAGGTCTATATCTAGAAGAAATTGTAAAAAATGGGAAAAACCTTACTTGTTCCAAAATATTCATAGTGGTTCTTTTTGTAGTAGCAAAGAACTGGAAATTGAAGGGGTGCCATTAATTGGGGAATGGCTAAATAAATTATGATACATAAATACTATAGAATACTATTGTTCTATAAGAAATCATATGTGGGGGTGGCTAGGTGGCATAGTGAATAAAGCTCCGGCCTTGGAGTCAGGAGTACCTGGGTTCAAATCCAGTTTCAGACACTTAATAATTACTTAGCTGTGTGGCCTTGGGCAAGCCACTTAACCCCGTTTGCCTTGCAAAAACCTAAAAAAAAGAAATCATAAATGGTCAGACTCTAGAGAAGCATGGAATGACTTATGGAATCAAATTCTGAGTGAAGGTAGTAGAACAAAGAGAACAATATACAGATTAACATTATGAGAACAGCCTTGATGGAAACAACTCTTAACAGTCCAGAGAACTAGGTCAAATGTATTTGACTGTTTATGGACTATATTATCCCCAAGCAAAGGAGGAAAAATGAAACAAAAAACAACACACACACACACACACACACACACACACACACACACACAAAAACTGTTCAGAATCTGATGAACACTTTATAAAAATTGTCTTTTATCTATCTATTTCCCTCTATCCTAATTCTTCATGCCAAAAATTACTAATGTGTAAAAATGCTTAACAAAATAATTATGTAAAATGCTAACCTGACTGTTCTCTTCTGAGGTGAGGGGGGTGGGAAGGGAGGATGGAAGAAAATTTTCTAATTTGGAATATGTATGTACAAATGGATGAAAATAAATAACTAAAATTAAAGTTTTAAATAAATGAACAAAAACCAACCAACCAAATAAATAAATAAATAGATTCCAATGCCAGAGAGAGAGAGAGAGAGAGAGAGAGAGAGAGAGAGAGAGAGAGAGAGAGTTAGTTTCTAAAAGGAAAAATTTCTTGAAATATTTTCAATATAGACAAATACTATGATCCAATCTGTTTAAGAAAATTCATTGCATACTTATATGATATGTATTTTCTCAGCATGGGTTTTGAATGCCTCACTCTTTTATCATTTAATAGGAATTTTGGATAATTAAAATGTGCCAAATAGCTTTTACTATTATCAGTTGTACTGTCTTTCTAGTTTTTAAATAACTGCTAAGTAGAAGCCTTTGTTATAAAAGCTAATTCTTTCCATTTATGTCTCATTTTTTCTCATAAAATCAAATGTTCCTAGTATATTCCTTTATCCTATCTGCAATTTTGACTCCAAAGACTCATATCACATTGCGCCTTAAAATAATGTCCCTGGCAATATGGTAGTTCACATTACAAAAGAGATAGTTCTTTAGCACTTAATATGGAATCAAAAATGTTCACAAGTCCTCTTTGAATATTCAAAAGGCTCTACTATATAATCATTTTAAGAGTTACTTTATTGATGCAGATTGAAACTGGTACATATCTGCTAAATTTGTTTAACTCTTATTTATTTATCTATTTATTTATTTGCTTATTTATCTATTTATTTATTTATTTATTTATTTGGGTTTTTGCAAGGCAGTGGGGTTAAGTGGCTTGCCCAAGGCTACATAGCTAGGTAATTATTAAGTGTCTGAGACAGGATTTGAACTCAGATACTCCTGACTCCAGCGCTGGTGTTCTATTCACTGTCCACCTAGCCACCCCAAGTTTAACTCTTATTCCATTTTTTTTGAATGCTCAAAACAGGAAGTTCAATTCAACTTGCTGTAGGCCTTCATAGCTTTCTCCTATGGGAAAAAAATGTTGGCTTACATTTTAGTATTATAGTTATTCCTTGATCATTCTTTGTTCTCAACAATAGACTAGTACTTATTTTCTTCCTTTCATTTAATGCTTGAGTGTGTCCTTTATTTCTATTTTTCTTGGGTGTTTCTCATTGGTTATGTTTCCTGACTATTTATATGCTGTTTCCTTCTGTGGGAATTGCATCTTTAATTTTTCAAGAGGAAATACCTCCTATAATATATAAGTGTTGAAAAATCAAATTTTTATTGTCATTGTGTTACCAAAGCGACTGGAGTGGGGAGATTTTGTGGTTTGTTTTGGGTGAAAAAAATAAAAATACTCTGTCTCAGTAGTGTAAGAAAAGACTTAGATTTTAATTCATAGATTACTGCAGAAGGTTATCAGGCCTCTACAAAAGTTTCACAAGTTTATAAAAAAATTTATACCTTAACAGCAAAGACAAGAGAGAGAAAAAGGAAGGAGGACAAGAAGACCTCTATAAGAAGTTGACTAAACTTATATCAACATGGATCACTCTTGGAGCAGGGGATTCTCCAAAGTTTTATAAGGATCCATCATACCTCCTAAACAGAGAGTAGTCAGGAGGCAGTGGTAAAGGAATGACTCATTCAGATGTGACTGGAGTCAGGGACAAACCTTGGAAGGCTAAGAGAGACAAGTAGAGGAAGCTTTGGGGAAAGGAGTTGAAGTTGCTTTCTATTATTTTAGAGACTTAACATTTCAGAAGTGTATAAAGCTGAGCAATAGAAAGGGAATCAAAGAGCCACAGAAAATATCAGACAAGTACAGACAATTCCTAAATATAACAGGAAATGCTGAACAAGTATTTCTCTAAAATTTGTCCTTCAATAATAAGCTTCAAGTAAGTTATACATCTATTTATATTATAATCTAGATAGATATACTTATACATAAGTGTATATTTAAAGTCAATCCAAATAATGATGATACTTTATACTAATTGGCAAGTTTTACAAAATGTTCACCATAAAAATCATGTTGCCATTTGAGCATTACATTGCTCCATCATCTGCTTTTTCTTAATAGGCTAGATAAGCTAAAATATTTTGAGTTATTAAAGTTCAATGAAGAGCTGCCATTTTCACCCCATGTACATGTATACAAAAGTTTTTAAAATAATTTTCCATTGACAGGAAATCTCTCATTGATTTAGATTCTATGCTAAATCTGTTAGAGCACAGTCAGGTATTTTACCTTTGGTGAACATGTATTCATGTATTCATTGCCAAATGTTAATATCAGAAGTTAATAGAACAGAATTATATCATGAATTTTATCTTGAAAGGTATGTTAAATTATATATATATATATATGTATGTATATATGTATGTATGTATATAAAAAGGAAACACTTTGTCAACAATGAGCCTGTTAAGTTTTTTCATCTAATAAATAAAATAGTCTTTCATAAGTGACAAAAAGTAAAGATTATCAGATCTTATCTTTTTACATCTTTCAGTTTATTACAAAATGCTAAAATGTAGTCCATTGCAAAATATTTGCTAAAGCCCACTTATTCCCTATATAATATAGTATATAATACATTCTTTTTAATAACCAAAATTTTATTGATAAATTTGTTTATAAATATAACCTTATTTATAGCTGCAACTTTTTTTTTAAATCAAAACCACAATTGGTCAAATGGAAAAGTCTTACAAAAGTAGAATTGACCAATTGTTAAAGGAATTGTAAAAGGCAAATGAAGAAAATTCTGCTCTAAAAAATAAAATGGAGTCTATGAAAACTAAGGACTTCATGAGACAGCAATAGACTGTTAAAGAAAATCAAAAAATTAAAAAAAATAGAAGAAAATATAAAATACCTCATTATCAAAATCACTGACCTCAAGAATAGATCAAGAAAGATCTTCCTGAAAACACTGAAGAGAAAAAATCCTGGACTCAATATTACAGGATTTAGTGATGGAAAACTGCCCTGATATTATAGAACCAGATGGCAAAATAGTTATTGAAGAAATACATCAATTGTCTCCAGAAAGAGATCCTGAAATAAAAACACTAAGGAATGTTGTGGCCAAATTCCAGAAATATCAATTAAAAAAAGAAAATCCTCCAAGCAGCCAGGAAAAAAAAACCTGTGGCAAGGAACCACAGTAAAGACACATCAAGGAATTGAAGGGCCTGGAATGAGATTTTCTGAAGAGCAAGGGAACTATGAATGCAGCCATGAATTCACTACCTAGCAAAGTGAAATTTCCTCTTTCAGGGGAAAAGACGGACATTTAATGACATGGGAGTCTTCCAATGTTTACTGATGAAAAGACCAGAGCTAAATAGAAAATTTAGACATCAAACAGAGGGCTCAAGAGACACATGAAAAGGTCAAAAAAATTATTAAAGGGTAAAAGAAAAAAATGCCTGCTATTCAATAAGGTGAAACTAGCTATATCCCCACCTGGGAGAAAGATTCTCATAACTCCTAAGAATTGAAACACAATTTGAGAGAATATACTAAGCCAGAAGTGATGGACACTGCAGTTTTGGAATATCCATCAAACTGCAATCCAATGAGATGGAACTGGCTTTAACCCTACCCGTGAGAAAGACTCTAAAAAGTCTCAAAAATTGTAACTCTATTAGAGAGATACTTAGCCAGAAGTGATGGACACTTATGACTTTTTTTGTGATTCAGATAAAATAATATAAAAATGATACCTCCTTAAAAAGGTGGACAGTAAGGAGACAGGAGGATTCAATGGGGTAAATCTCATTACATTAAGAAGTGCATAAGACCTATTATAATAGAGGGGAAGAAGGGAGGAGGTGAGAAGCACATGGATCTTCCTCTCAACAGATTTGGCTTAAAGTTACCTTACATACATACTCAGTTAAATTAAGAAATTTATCTGGTCTTTCAAGTATTGAAAGGGGGGAAGGGAGGGTGGAAAGGGAAGCAGGTGAAAAAGCAGAACTAACAGAAACAAGGGAAGGAAAAAAGAGAAAAGGGAGGGGAGGTGGGTTGATACAGGAGGGCAAACACACTGAAGTGGGTGGTATTCAGAAACAAAATACTGGACAATGTGCATAAATTGAAAAAAAGAGGAACGCAAACAGAGGGAAGACAACAAGGAGGGCAATAAAGAGATAGTAATTATAACTTCAAATATGAATGGGATGAACTCTCCCTTAAAATGCAAGCAGAGTGGATTAAAAACCAGAATCCTAAAATATGCTGCTTACAAGAAATTCATTTGAAGCAGAGAGATACATATACAGTAAAGGTAAAAGACTGTAGCAAAATATATTTTCCTTCAACTGAAGTAAAAAAAATGCAATGATAACAAACCTTATCTCAGAAAAAGCAGCTGCAAAAAGAGATAACATTAAAAGAGATAAGGAAGGAAACTATATCCTCCTAAAAGATACCATAGACAATAAAGTAATTTCAGTATTAAATTATGTTCCCAATTTTATAGCATCCAAATTCTTATAGAAGTTGAAAGAACTACAGGAAGACATAGACAGCAAAACTCTACTAGTGGGAGATCTGAACCTCCCACTCTCAGATTTAGATAAATTGAATCATAAAATAAACAAGAAGGAAGTTAAGGACATAAAGAGATTGTTAGAAAACCTAGATATGGCAGATTATGGAGGAGATTGAACAGGGCTATAAAGGAATATACTTTTCCCTGCAGCACATGGCACTTACACAAAAATTGATCATGTACTAGGGCATAAAACCCTAATGATCAATTGCATGAAGGGAGAAATAGTGAATACATCTTTCTCAGATCCAAATGGAATAAAAATCATATGCAATATTGGACCAGGGAGAAATAGACTGAAAACTAATTGGAAAATAAATAACCTCATTTTAAAAAATGAGTGGATCAAACAAAAAATTGTAGAAAGAATTAATTATCTCATCCTAGATAAAGACAACAATGATGCAACATACCAAAACCTATGGGATTCACTCAAGGCAGCTATCAGGGGATATATTATTTCTTTAAATACTTACATGAATAAATTAGAGAAAGAGGAAATCAATGAACTAAATATACAAATAAAATAATTAAAGAACAAATTAAAAACCCCAATTAAAAACCAAATTAGAAATTCTAAAAATTAAAGGAGAAATTAAGAAAATCATAATCAAGAAAATTATTGAACTAATAAAAAATCAAGGGTTGGTTTTATGAAAAACCAATAAAATTGAGAAATCTCTGTCCAATTTGATTTTAAAAAAGAAGAAAACCAAATAGCTAGTATAATAAATGAAAAAGCTGAACTCACCATCAATTAGGAAATTAAGGTAATAGTTCAGAATTATTTTATCCAACTCTGTGCCAATAAATTTGACAATCTAAATGAAATGGATGAATATTTATAGAAATATATGTTTTCCAGGTTAAATGAAGAGAAAATTAAATACCTAGACAACCCTATCTCAGAAAAAGTAATTCAACCAGTCATTATTGAACTCCCTAAGAAAATATCTTGGGGGCCTGATGGATTTAAAAATGAATTCTATCAAACATTTAAGAAACCACTGTTTCCAATTCTATATAAACTCTTTGGAAAAAGAGGTGAAGATGAAACTCTGTCTAACTCTTTCTATGAAACCAATATGACAATGATACCTAAACTACCAAGAGTTAAAACAGAAAAAGAAAATTATAGGTGCATCTCTCTGATGAATATAGATGCAAAAGTATTTAATAAAATCTTAGGAAAATGATTACACCAAGCTATCACTAGGATAATACACTATGACCAAATAGGATTTATCCCAGGAATGCAGGGTGGGTTCAATAATAGGAAAACTGTTACTGTAATTAATTACATCAAAAATAAACTTATCAGTAATCATATCATTCTATCAATAGTTGCTGAAAAATCTTTTAAAAAATACAGCACCCATTCCTACTAAAAACACTAGAGAGTATAGAAATAAATGGATTGTTCACTAGAATAATAAGCAGTATCTATCTGAAACCATCAACAAGCATTATATGCAAAGGGGATAGGCTAGAGGTATTTCCACTAAGTTCAGGGATGAAACAAGATGCCCACTATCACCATTATTCAATATTGTATTAGAAATGTGAGCCTCAGCAGTAAGAGAAGGAGAAGTTGAAGGAATTAGAATTAGGAAGGAAGAGACAAAACTCTCACTCTTTGCAGATGATATGATGATATACCTAGAAAATACCAAAAATCATCTACAAAATTACTAAAGCGCAGCTAGGTGGCACAGTAGATAGAGCACCAGTCTTGGAGTCAGGAATACATGAGTTCAAATCTGGCCACAGACACTTAATAATTACCTTGCTGTGTGGCCTTGGGCAAGACATTTAAGACCATTGCCTTGAAAAAACATGAAAAAAAAAACCCTACTAAGAATAATAAGAATCTTTAGTAAAGTCGCATGATATAAAATAAACCCTCATAAATCCTCAAAATTTCTATATGACTAGCAAGATACAGCAGAAAGTGCTAGAAAGAGAAATCACATCCAGAGCAACCTCAGACAACATAAAATACCTGGGAGGTTATCTGCCAAGCAAGACTCAAAAACTTTTTGAAAATAATTATAAAACACTTCTCAAACAAATTAAATCAGATTTAAATAAATGGGAAAACATCAACGGCTCATTGATGTGTTGAGTTAATATAATAAAAGTTGCAATTCTACCAAAACCAAACTACCTGTTTAGTGCCTTACCAATCAAAATTCCAAAAAAAATTTTAAAGAGTTAGAAAAGGTTGTAAGTATGTTCATATGGAGAAATAATTATCAAGAATTTCCAGAGATTACTGGACATAAAATTATATTATAAAGGAACAGTCATCAAAACTGTCTGGTATTAGCTAAGAAATAGAGCGGTGGATCTGTATAATTGACTAGGTGCAATAGCATAAAATTATTATCATAATCTGCTGTTTGATAAACTCAAAAACTCCAGCTATTGGGACAAAAACTCTCTATTCAATAAAAACTGTTGGGAAAATTGGGAGGTAGTATGATAGACACTAATATTAGACCAACACCTCACTCCTTACACCAAGATAAGATCATAATGGATACAGGATTTAAATATTAAAAAAAATCTTATAAACAACCCCCTTATAAAATCTTATAAACAGGCCCCACTGGCCTGTCTCCTACCTCTTACTACAGACATCCCTTTGTCTGAAATCATATCTACTCCATCTCTTTATAAAGTTGGTATATCAGATTCCCCTAGGCTTACAGAAACCTCCTTCTAGCCGGTTGTAGCTTAAAGCAAATAAATGCCTCCTTTGTCCAGGAGATTGCACAGAGTAATCTCAAATTATCTTATGTTTATCTTTCCCATATGACATAGTGCTTTTACTTCAAAGCAAACAACCATCAGTTTGGAATATACATATATAGATCCAAAATATTCCCAATTCACATACGTAGCTGGAGACTTCTATACATAAACCTGTTACTTACTAGACGTCCTCAACATACAAATGGTTATTTTTGGCAAGTCAATTAGGGTTAAGTGACTTATCCAAGGTGTAATTACTAAGTATCTGAGGCCTATTTTGAACTCGGGGTCTAGTGCTCTATCCTCTGTACCACCTAGCTGCCCCCTAACATACAAATTACTTTTCAGAATTCTTTAAAACCATTAAAATATCTTAGGTAGCCTTAAATTTCCAACATGCATTATTAATTTCATTATAACAGAACAACAATAAGAGTAAAACACAAATTACTAGATTGTACAAAACAATCCTTCCATTATTACATTATTCATGAACCCTTAAATCTATCCCAGAAAGGGTCATGCTTTTTTATATATTTTATTGCCCTTCAAAGCAATCACATTAATTCCAGGCTTTAACAATACAATATGTAAATAACATATTCACAATAGATAGCTAAATATTGCAAATATAATCTCTTTCCAGGTACAAAAGAATATCACACAACTGATAAACACATCTTAATCCTCAATACGTTACCTTACAGCATCAGTCAGAGCCTGCCATATCAGCTGTCTACAGGTACCAAGAAGTCCAATTTCTTGACTTCTTTAAAATTAAGCACACATTGTTAATATACATTAATCATAAGATTCTTATTTAAACATCTCATTTCCCTTAGAATCCAGTCTCATACATATGATACATTTAAAACCCCAATGTAATTACAACTAAGCTTCCCAACAGTTCAGTTTGATAAAAAAAAACTTTAGAGTACCTTATACAGAGAATCCAGTACTCACATTCCAAAAACTATCCAAAATAGAAATACAATTCTTAGCATTATTAGGCTTAACTTTAAAACCAATTAGAGCATTTTCCCCCAAAGTAAGCAGTAAATATCCCTGATAAACTAGGTATTTCTCTTCTTAGTAACACAATACCAACTTTTATTTAACCCAAAGTTGTTACAATAAAGCTTAAAATCCCAAACCACTTAACTCCTTGAAAAAGTTACAATAATGTTAAAATAGTTTAATTCCAAAATAATTTAACAATCTAGTTTATTTAATTCCTCCTATTCTGCATAAATTTTGTCAAAATGTTACAATATTAAAAAGCCTCAATGTGCCACAATATTTGAATTGTTTCTTCTGAAACACTTGTAATATTTTCTTCATGACTTGGAAATTATGGCTATAATATTCCTGACAGTTTTCATTTTGTAATCCCTTTTAGAAGATGACCAGTTGATTCCATCAATTTCTATTTTACCCTTTACTTCTAGGATTTCAAAGCAGTTTGCCTGAATTATTTCTTGAAAAAGGACGTCTAGGATCTTTTTTAATTGATGACTTTTAGGTAGTCCAATAATTTATTTTTACTATCTCTTCTGCATCTGCTCTCCAGGTCAGTTCTTTTTCCTAAGAAGGTATTTCACATTTTCTTCAAATTTTTCACTCTTTTGGGGTTTGTTGTATTGTTTCTTGACTTCCAACAAAGTCAAGAGTTTCCCTTAGTTGTTTTTACATTTTAAGGAGATATTTTCTTAAGAGAGTTTTTGTATTTTCTTTTTCATCTGGTCAATTCTGCTTTTTAAGGCAATCTTATCCTTATTGGTTCTTTGGATTGCTTTTAACCATCTGATCCAACCTGATTTTTAAGATGTTATTTTGTTTAGAATTTTGTGAATCTCCTTTACCATTCTCACATGAGTGTCATGATTTCCCCACATCACCCTTATTTCCCGTTCCAATTCTTTTTTTCTTATCTTACTTAATATTCAAAACCTATTTGAACTCTTCCATAATTTGAAACTAATTCACATTTTTCATGGAGACTTAGGATTCAGAACCTTTGAATTTCTTATGTTCTGAGTGTGTAATTTGATCCCCCATTGGACCAAAGTAATTGTTAAGCTTAGGGGAAAATTGGAATTTCACAGGATTCATTGAAGTGCTTTTGAGAAAAAAGATATCCTGTAGAAATAAATCCAATGCCTTTCTTTCCATGTAATTAACATGATTTAAATTTGTCTTCTTCCTGTTTAGAATTCATACAATTGTAGTAATGTTCCAAAAATATAATATATTCACCCTTCACTTCTCTCCTTCCTTCTTAGAAGGAAAATTTTAGAAGAACATTGGAGGAATAAATGATCTTGTTTTTACTGCAAATTAGATAGGGGAAAAATTCAAATTATCCATCCCTTCTTTAAAGTTGAATTTTAATCCCTTCCCAGAATGTTCAAATTTGATCAATGAGCAAGCATTTATTATTTTTTCTTTCCAGTAGTATACTAATATTAGTTCTTCTCAATCACACAGTAGAACTCTTAATAAATATTTCCACCATTCCTTCCAGCTCCTATTCTCTTCACTAAAAGAAATTTTACTTGAAATTGCTCCAAACGTTTTTATCTGTCTTCATGATATGTTTTTTATACCATCCTCTTAGTTGTGCATTTTACTTTACACTTCACAAAAAATGAAGTGCAAACAATTTACTAAAAGCTCCTAATCCAATCAAACACATTAAGATTCTGAACAATTATTTTTCCCTCTGGATTAAGGTAAAAATGCCACCATTCTCCTTGTCTTTGCAATCTCTTCTATAGATAATTTAGCAATAGGGAAAGGGATAGAGGTGGGAGCAGGGAGAGAGGGAATAAAGGAGAATTCAAGTGATCATATTCCTGGATGGCCACGAGTAGCATATATCTGCTTCTGAAAGTGAAAATGTTGATCACTGAAATATTGAAATAAAGAGAGAGAGAGAGAGAGAGAGGGGGGGGGGGGAGGAAGGAAGGAAGGAAGGAAGGAAGGAAGGAAGGAAGGAAGGAAGGAAGGAAGGAAAGAGGAAGGGAAATAGGGAAGGGTGAAGGAGGGAGAGAGGAAAAGAAAGGGGGGAAGCAAAAGAATGGGACGAACAAAAAGAAAAAAGTGTGGAAGGAGGAAACAATATACTGAGTGTTGGTTTTTTAAAGGCCTTAAAATGATTTCACTAAAATAGTTTTAAAGGGTAAAAATCTATTAGCAGGTATTTAAAATCAAATATATTAGCTTTCAAAGAAGAAACATATTAAACAATTGTATATGCATTGTATATACAAAAAGTAGCTTAGTCATAAGCAAAGTAAATAATGACCTATGCCTAGCAGAGTTGACATGCATATCAACAGTGAATAGTAAATTCAAATTTTAAATACCATTTACAGATTGTTTCTATTATACTGTCGGTTCAATTTATTAAAGTTTAAAAATGACACAAGAACATTATGAGGGAAGAAACTTGGTTATTTTTTTTACATAGCTAAGTAGATTCAAGAGAAGCCTCAGGTGACATTTATGTTTGTAGACCAGGACAGTGTATGGACTATTTATATTTTAAGAACACTCACAATCTTTGGATCACTTACAGTTTGACTGCTTTAAGAAAGAAAAGGGGAGACTTCTGGCTAAGATAGCAGAGAGAAGACAGGCACTGTGCTAAGGTCTCCTGATCTTCCCTCATATATAGTATGAAACAAACATCTTAACAGAAATTCAATGGCAGAAACCCAGAAAAAAGAAGCTAGGAGTAGAACATCTACCTCAAAGTCTGTATTTGGGGTTCCTGGGTGAGCCACGGGCAGAGAACAGAGAGCCTGCTGGAAGAGGTGAGAGCCGAAATAACCTAGGAACAGATGTGGAGCATTGAATGTGGGAGTCAGGGTCCAAGAGCCAACTGGGGTTCTGAGGCTTTTGTTTTGAGGCTGAAGGTCTGGGTCACATCGGCAGGGCTGGAGGGTGATTTCCAGAGTTGCAGACATCGATCCTCTGGGCTCCTATGGTCTGGAGGACCTCAGAAACCATACATCCATTTCAAATTTACCTTCATTCCAGAACAAACACATTAACAGCTCACCTCTCAGCCCCCAACCACCCACCCCAGTTAAAGGCATGGGAAGCAGAGATCTCTCAGTTGAATCAGGAGAGTATTTAACTTGCCCCAGGGCATAGCCCACATTTTTCAAGAATAAAAGTATAGGAAAGCACCACCCATCTCCTCCAGGTCAAGGGAAAGGGCTTGAAATCATGGTCAAAGACACTCCAAAGAAAGCATCCAGCACCTCCTATTGGCTGGCCCACTTGGAGTTATTAAACTCAATGAGTAAAGCTCCTAGGGATCTCAACACCCAGCTTCTGTAAACCAGCCCATACCCCAACACAACCTCATGAAAATGAAGAAAGCCCAGCAGAAAGGAAAGTCAATAGAAAATAGCCTGGAAGTTAAATACTCTAAATCAGAGAGATCTATAACCTTTGAGAAGAATATGATTTGGGCTCCAGTCCAGAAAGACTACCTTGACGAAAACAGGAAAGTTCAAAAATCAATTGGATTTGGGAGAGAAAATTAACACCGTGCAACAAGAAAACAAATCATTGGAAAATAACAATTAAATTAATGCAAAAAGAAAATAATTCTCTCACCACAGTTGGTAAAATGGAAAACTTTCAAAAATAGAATTGACCAATTGTAAAAACAGTTGAAAAGGTAAATGAAGAAAGTTCTCTTAATAAAGCAAAGAATGGAGTCTGTGGAAACTGATGACTTCATGAAACATCAAGAGTCTGTTTAACAAAACCAAAAACTGGAAAAAATAGGAAAAAAAATAAAATACCAGATCTGCAAAACCAGTGACCACAAGAATAGAACTTCAAGAGACAACTTAAGGATCATTGGGCTCCTTGAAAATATTGAAAAGAAAAATAAGCCTGGACTTAATATTATAGGATTTAGTGATGGAAAATTGCCCTGACATCATAGAACCAGAGGGCAAAATTGTTACAGAAAGAATACATAAATCCCCTCTACAAAGGGTCCCAAAATGAAAATGACAAGGAATATTATGGCCAAATTCCAGAACTATCAGATAAAAGAGAAAATACTACCAGAAGCCAGAAAAAAACAATTTAGATATCAAGAACCCATAGTAAGGATTACACAGGGCCTGTCTGTATAAACATCAAGGGATCAAAGAGACAAGAATGCACTATTCTGAAAAGCAAAACAATTTGGAATGCATTCAAGAATTCACTATTTGGCAAAACTGAACCTTCTTTGCCAGGAAAAATGATGGACATTTAATGAAAAAGGAGACATAGAAAATTTAGACTTCAAACAGAGACTCAAGAGACACATTTTAAAGTTTTAAAAAAAGGCAAAAAAATCAGCTATCCAATAAGATAAAACTAGCTATATCACTAACTGGGAAAAAAGGACTCTAATAACTCTCAAGAACTGTAACTATTAAAAAGAATATACTTAGCCAGAAGTGATAGGCACTCATGATTTTACTATGACTCAGATAGAATAATTTAAACAATACCTCTTTAAAAAGGGGGAGAGTAAAGAGGTCGGAGGATGGAGGAGAATGACTGGGGTTAATCTCATTTATCAAGATGTACAAAGGACCTATTGCAACAAAGGAGAAGAAGGGAGGAGGAGGAGACAAAAGCCTGAATTTTACTCTCATCATATTTGACTTAAAATTAACATATGTACATTCAATCAAGCTAAGAAACTTCTTATGGATTCACAAGTGAATTCCATCAAACATTTAAGGAAAAAATGGTTCCAATTCTAAATAAACTCTTTGGAAAAGTAGGCAAAGATGGAACTCATCTTAACTTTTTCTATGACATGAATATGGTGCTGATAGGTAAACCAAGAATAATTAAAAGAGAAAAAGAAAATTTTAGACCTATCTGCCTATAGATATAAAAATCTCAAATAAAATCTCATCAAAACAATTACAACAAGTTATCACTAGGTTAATACACTATGATCAAGTAGGATTTAGCCCAGGAATGCAGGGTTGGTTTAATTTTAAGAAATTATTGAAAATAATATATCAATATATCACTTATAATATCAATATAATTATATCAATAACAAACCTATCAGAAATCATATGATTATACCAATAGATGATAAAAAAGCTTTTCACAAAATACAGCACCCATTCCTACTAAAAACACTATAGAGTTTAGGAATAAAAAAATTGTTCCTTTGAATAACAAGCAGCATATATCTGAAACCATCAACAAGTATTATTATGAAATGGGGATAACCTAGATGCATTCCCAACAAGATCAGCAGTGAAACAAGGATGCCCAAATCACCCACAAATCAATTTTTATTATCAGCCCTACTATTCAATATTGTATTAGAAAAATTAGCTTCAGTAGTAAGGTAAGAAGAAGTTGAGGGAATTAAAATTGGAAAGGAAGAGACAAAACTCTCACTGTTTGCAGATGACATGATGGTCTACCTAGAGAATCCCAAGAAATCATTCAGAAAACTACTAGAAGAAATTAGCAATTTTAGCAAAGTCACAGGATATAAACAGACCATCATAAATCTTCAAAATTTCTACATATGACTAGCAAGATATAGTAGAAAAAAGATAGAAAGAGAAATCCCATTCAAAGTACCTTCAGACAATATAAAATACTTGGCAATCTACCTCCTAAGGTAGACTCAGAAACTTTTTGAAAACAATTATAATACATTTATCACATGAATAAAATCAGATTTAAATAACCAGGCAAATATTAACTGCTCATCTATAGGTCAAGCTGATATAATAAAAATGACAATTCTACTAAAATAAAACTATTTGTTTAGTGCCAACCAATGAAAATTCCAAAAAATTACTTTATCCAGTTAGAAAAAAATTGAAATAAATTCATATGGAGAAATAAAAAAGGTGAGAATTTCTAGGGATTTAATGAAAAAAAGTGAAAAAGAAGGTAGCTTAGCCCTATTAAATCTAATATTATATTATAAAGCATCAGTCATCAAAACTGGCACTGGCTAAGAAATAGAGTGGTGGATCAGTTGAAAAGACTAGATTCAAAAGCAGGAAATAGTTATAGTAATCTGCTTTTTAATAAACTCAAAGAGTCCATGTATTCGGATAATACCTCTCTCTCTCTCTCTCTCTGATAACAACTTGTTGGGAAAACTGGAAATCAGTATATCAGAAATTTGGATTAGAACAACACTTCACACCCTATCCCAAGATAATTTCAAAATGGATACAGGCTTTAGACATAAAAAACAATATTATAGGGGCGGCCAGCTGGCGCAGTGGATAGAGCACTGGCCTTGGAGTCAGGATTACCTGAGTTCAAATCCGGCCTCAGACACTTAATTACCTAGTCATGTGGCCTTGGGCAAGCCACTTAACCCCATTGCCTTGCAAATATCTAAAAAAAAATATTATAAGGAAACTAACAGTTCAAGGAATAGTTTACCTGTCAGATATAAGGAAAGAGAAGCAGTTTATGGCCAAGACAGACATGGAAGACATCGTTAAAAACAAAATAGATAATTAAAATTAAATTAAATTAAAAAGCTTTTACACAGACAAAACCAATGATTCCAAGATAAAAAGGAATGTAAGATATTGGGAACCAACCTTTACAATTAGTTTTTCTGACAGTGAACTCATTTCTAAAATATACAGAGAACTGAGTCAAATTAATACAACACAACAACAACAACAACAACAAAAGCAAGTCATTCCCCAAATTACACATGCTCCAAAGATATGCAAACAAAATTTACAGATGAGGAAATCAAAGTGATCAATAGTCATGTGAAAAATTTTTTCTATATCAGAGAAATGCAAATTAAAGAATCTCTGAGGTATCATTGCATACATTTCAGACTGGCTAATATGACCAGAAAGGACAATGATCAATTTTGAAAGGGATGTGGGAAATCTGGGACACTAATACATTGTTGATGGAGGTATGAACTTATCCAACCTTTCTGGAGAGCAATGTATAATCATACCCAAAGGGCAAGAAAAATGTGCATACACTTTGATCCAGCATTTCCAGTAGAGATTATGAAAAAGGGTTAAAACATCACTTGTACAAAAGTGCAGCCCTATTTGTGATAACACAGAATTGTAAATTAAGTGAATGTCCTTCAGTTGGGGAATGGCTTAACAAACTGTGGTATATGTATGTCATTGAACACTATTGTTCTATTAGAAACCAGATGGGATAGGAATTCAGGGAAGAATAGAAGGATTTGCATGAACTGATGCCAAGCAAGATGAGTAGAATGAGAAGAACATTGTACACCCTAACTGCAACATGGAGATGATGATCAAATTTAATGGGGATGCTCATTCCATCAGTGCAACAATCAGGTACAATTTTGGGATGTTTGAAATGGAGAATACCATCTGAATCCAGAGAAAGAATTGTGGAGTTTGAACAAAGACCAAAACCTATTGCCTTTAATTTAAAAAAGACATCTTCTTATGCAATTTTGCTATCTCTTATATTTTATTTTTTCCCTTAACAAGATTTCTTTCTCTTACATTCAACTTTGATAATGTACCACGGAATCAATTTAAAAACTAACAGATTGCCTTCTTTGGGAGTTGGTGGGAAGGAAATAAGATGGGGGGAAAGATTATAAAATTCAAAATAAATAAATACATTTTAAAATGAAAGATAAGGGGTTATGTGCATTCTAAGGCAAATTGGTGCATAGGGATATTTAAGCAGAAGTAAATGACATCTTTCTTGGCCTTTTAGAGGAACGAAGGGAGATCTAGCCATGGGCAAAATTTTAGAGAATGTGATATGATTTTGGAGTATTTTGCCTTTGTTTTTCTCCTACATGCTGATACTACTTCTTCCCTATCATTTCTCTCCCCCAACAAAGAGATTCAATATGCTTGTGCCCTAATTGTCAAAACTTTCTCATTGCAGCAAGCCAACAAGTTCTATTTTATCTCTTAATACATCAAGTTTGAACACCCCATCCAACTACCACCTCCTGTCTCTAAAATTCATATATTTCATGATGTATCTTAGGATAACACTTTTGTGAAACTACACAATTCTATTGCACTGAAATGTAGCCATCTTTATTCTTTGTCTGATCTTTCCCTACCACTTAGTTGGTCCCAGGAGCTTTTGTATATTAGACAAGATTACAAAGGAAGCTAATCAAATTTCTCTGATTAAATGTTAGACTTCAAAGCTATGAACCTCAGCTGGTAAGATTACATGCATAATCATAGAAAGTTAGCTAGAGGACCTCTATACTTGTTTTACCTTTTCTTGGTGATCAAAGCCAGAGATGTCTCCACTACATATATGAAAATTCCCTCAATTTAGTTTTTGTTCCTCGAGATCATTCTCCTTTGTCCAACATAAGCAAGGGGTCATCTTATGACCATCTAGTCAGTAGACAACTCCATTCTTCACTCAAATCAAATCCTTCATGATATAACATTTTTCTTATCTTAGTATGTGTATCATATGTCAATAGATGAATTTTATATAATTACTCTGGTATAGGTAAAAATGAACTCCTATAAATGTACAATCCTTGAAGGAGAAGGAATTTCAAAAGATTATGAAGATCTGAAGTCCACTTCATTGAAGCATACCATAGATGCTTTAAAAAAGTATGATTCACTGAGAGCTCAGAACACTGCTTCAATCTCTTGTGCTTTAATTTGCACAGTGTAAACTACTGTGCTTTATTATGCCAAAGAGAAAAATTCTTCTCATGATATGTCCTATTTTCCAATTGCTTCTCAGTTTAGAGATATACATTTATGTTATATTCATAGGTATGTGCATTATTGCTATTCATTTCATTTTAAAATGTCTATACCAAGATATTGCCATATATTTTTAATCTGTGACTTTTTCATTCTGCATTAATTATATTTTCTAAATTTGTAATTTGGGTATTTTGGGGGTTAAAAATGAAACATTTGTTTTACCATTGTTGGTGTGGTCTTCATAAGGTGTGAATTTTACTTGTCTTAGATACTCCTCAGTCCCTTATTAGTTTGTTGATAAAGATAAATGATAGAATTTCCTTGACAGTAAGAATTGTTGCTGGTTTTGTTTTTGCACTGCATTAGCAGGTTTTGAATACAGAAAGTAAATACTTATTAGATCAGATTGAACATAGCTAGTTAGTAAATTTGACCTAGCTTGATTCTTTAAAGGGAGCTAGAAAAAAAAATTAGAAAAAGGAAGTGCATAGATTAGACTGAATAAATATATTTTTTAATCTGTGGTATAGGAGAATGTTGCTATTTCACACAGAAATGAATGTAATACAAAGGCAAAAGGCATATGTTTGTATGTATGTATATACATATATTTTTCGTAGTATATATAAATATATACCGATATGTGCATATAAATTATATATTGTATGAATAATAATAAATAAATATTTTATATAGTATAAATGAAAGTGCATTGCATATATGCACACATATACACATAAGAATATATTTGTATATGTAAAATTTGGTTTACGTATATAGGTGTAATTGAATATATGTGTATGATAATTGTTTATGTGTGCATGTCTGTGTATGGTTTTGTATGTGTGAATACACATACATATATTTGTGTGTGAGTGTGTATACATATATATATATATATATATATATATATATACACACACACACATATTTTTCCTGAAAATGGGAGAAACATTATGAACTCTATGATGAAAAGATAGATGCATAAAAAAGAAAAAATAAATTAGCAGTTATGTAAAAATATGAAATTCTCTTTCTTTAGTAATCTTCTTTCCTGGTTACAGACATAATTAGATGAATTATATTTGTAAGATTCCATTTTCTTCTATTACCTTTCAAACTGCCTTATAGGTTGCCTCCATCATCTGCCTCCTTTACTGTAATTCACATATTGCATAACAGAGCAAGAAGAAATGAAACACAAAATATAAAAATATGATTTCCCTATTGAGTTTACTGCAAAATTATATTAAATGATCTCAACTCTACCTTCATGCAAGAGATAAATTATTCCACACATTCATAATCAATTCAATAGCTCACTCTCAATAGTAGAAGTCACAAAACTCTTCTGCTTTTTTCAGGTATTCCAAAGCATTTCCTCAGGCAAGCTATTCAGTTGAGGATTTCATTCCATAATACACTCTGAAAAACTAAATAAAAGATAATATCAGAAAGAACCATTTAAATTATCATGGGGTCATAGTCAAGTTAACACAATATTTTTCAAATCTTTCATTAAAGAATCAGAGAATTTATAAGATGAAGTTTCAGAAGGCAAAAACAGCTTGAATTATAAGTAAGAATTACCTACCCAGAAAAACTGAACACATTCTTTTGGGGAAAGCAATACATTTAATGAAATGTATTTTAGTCTTTCCTGATGAAAAGAGAGAGATAAGTAGTGAACTTGAAATTCAAGATAAAGACCCAAGAGACAAATAAAAATAGGGTAAGAAAGAAAAATCATAAATGACTTAGTGATGAAAATGTATATACATTCTTACTTGGGAAGATGATAATTGTGAGTCATATGAACAATCAAACTATCAAATTAAGGTCAATATAAGGCTTGTATATAGAAATAGGGCATAGTTGTGAGTTGAATATCAAGTTATGATATTTGAAATTAAATTAAGTGCTGAGAGATTAATGTGCTGGATTAAAAGGAAAAAGAGAGGTAGAATGGGGATAAATTATCTTACATAAGATACAAGTAAAACATTTTTCAGCAGACGGGAGAAAGGGAGGGTTAAGGGGCAGTGAATGAACCATGCTCTCATCAGAATTGGCTCAAAAGCAAAAAAATACTCTCAATTGGGTGTAGAAATCTATCTTACCCTATGTGAAAGTAGGAGGGAAAGGAGACAAAATGGTGGGTAAATGTAATAGAACAGAGGACAGATTGGTCAAAAGGGTAATCAGAAATAAAGCACTTTTGAGGAGCAACAGCAGGAAAGAAAGAAGAGAATGGAATAAATAGGTGGGAAACAGATGGAGAGAAATAAAGTTGGCAATAGTAAGTTTGAAAAAATGTGAAATAAATTTAATTTTTAAATTTCCAAAATATATTTAGAACTGGGTCTAATTATAAAAGAAAGAATCATTACTCAATTGACAAATCATTAAAAGATATGAAGCTTTCAGACTTTTTGGCCAAGATAGAAGACAGGCAATGTCTTAGGTTTCCTGACTTTCCCTCATAACTAACATGAACCAAGCTACTTAATAGAATTTGGATCCATGGAATCCAAAGAAGAAATCAGAACATTGTGCAACAACGTCTGTCACCAGGGAGTATGGGCAAGCCAGGGCAAGAGGAAAGAGAGTCAGCACAAGAGCAGTGGGGTGAAGTGCAGGGACTAAACTTTGAACAGCAGTGGAATCTTTGGCTATGAACACTGTGTGGGGGGCACAGGGAGGGGAGAACAGGAAAGTGTCAGCATGACAGGGAAAAAAGCTCCAGTGAAGCAGTTAGACATCTTTCTGGTCAGTTCAACTCATCTGGAAGACCAGGACCACAAGACTCCATGTTTTCAATGAAGTCCCCTTATTTCAAGTTCTCCTGCCCCCACTCAAGTCCTGTGGGAGAAAGTGCCTCTTCCCATAACAAATATGGTAACAGCCCTCTCCCACATCCCTAGGGTAAAGTGTAGACAGCAGATCTTCCTTTGTCCTGATTGAGGATTAAGTAGATTAACTATATGACCCAAAGGCTGGCCCACAGTCTTGGATGATATCCCAGTTGCTACTGCACCTCACATTTCCTCCAAGCCTAGGGAGTGGGCCACTAATAGAGGTCAAAGAAACTCCAAAGAAACCATCAAGCAACCCCTACTGACTACCTGACTTGGAGTTAATAAGCTCAGTGAGCAAAACCTCTGTGGATCTCAACACCAAAAGTCTGTGAACTAGACCCTCCCCCCAACATAAAATGCTAGGAAAATGAAGAAAGCCAATTGGAAGTGGTCCATCGAATGTAATCTTGAAGAGAAGGATCATAACTTAGTGAGAAGTAGACCGTCAGAGGAGAATAGGAATTGCTCTCTAAAAGAGAAAGATTCCTTAGAAGAGATCAGGAATTAATTTAAAAATCAATTGGAAAAATTGGTGAAAGAAAAGCAAAACAAAATTAACATCTAGCAACAAGAAAACAAATTGTTTGAAGAAACAATTGGTCAAGTGGAAAAGAGAAAATAATTCTCTTCATACAACAACTAGGCATTTGGAAAATGCCTTCAAAAACAGAATTGAGTGATTAGAAAAGGAACTTCCAAAGGCAAATGTGAGTTTTTCTCTTAAAAAGAAATGGGAATCTGTGGATACTAATGACTTCATAAGACACTAAGAATGTGTGAAATAAAACCAAAAGAAAAAAAAAAGAAAATATGAAAGAAAATGTAAAATAACTAATAAGCAAAACAAATAACCTGGCAAATAGATCCAGAGGAGACAATTTAAGAATCAATGGTTTCCTGAAAACAATGAGGAGGAAAAAAAAGCTAGGACTTCATATTTCAAAGTATAGTGAAGAATTGCCCTGATATAATGGAACCAGAGGACAAAACAGTTGTTGAAAGCATACATCGATCCCCTCTAGAAATAGATCCCAAAATGAAAACACCAAGGAAAATTGTGGCCAAATTCCAGCACTATCAGATAAATATAAAGTCCTACAAGCAACCAGAAAGAAAAAATTTCAATACCAGGGAGTCACAGTAAGGATTATACAGTACATTGGTGCATCAACTTTAAGGGAACGAAGCACCTGGAATATGATATTTCGAAGAGCAAGAGAGCTTGGAATGTAGATAAGAATTCACTGTCCAGCAACATTGAGCCTTCTGTTCCAGGGGAAAAGAGTGACATTTAATGAAATTGGAGTTTACAAAATTTCCTGCTAAAAAGACCAGAGTTAAATAGAAAATTTAGATTTCAAACAGAAGACTCAAGAGATGCATGAAGAGGTTAAAAGGAGAAAAGGGGGGGGGGAACCCTGTTATTGAATTAGATGAAGCTGGCTATGTTCTCACCTGGGAGAAAGATTCTCATAGCTCTTGAGAATTGTATTTCTATTGGAAAGAATATAGTTAGCTAGAAGTAATGGAAACCTATGACTTGTTCAAGTTTCTGATAGAATGATTTAAAAAAATATCTCATTACAAAGGGGTGATTATAAAGAGACAGGAGGATGGAGAAGAGTGAATGGGGTAAATTACATCACATGAAGAGGTTAAAAGAATTTATTGCAATAGAGGGGAAGAAGGGAGGAGATAAAAACCATCTGAACCTTATTCTCATCAGATTTGGCTCAAAGAAGGATTAACACACACACACACACACACAGAGTTAAATTTAGAAACTTATCTTACCTTTAAGTATTAAGAGTGGAAAGGGGAAGAAGGGAAGAATAGAAGAACTGACAGAAGGAAGGGAAGGAATGAAGGGGCAAAAGAAAGGGGCAAAGAAAGGGTAGGGTATTTGGATATAAGGGAGCAAATACACTGAAAGAAATTAAAATCAGAAGCAAAATACTGGTAAGAAGTGATATGGTAAAAAAAAATGGGGGGGGGGATTACAACCAGAGGGAAGATAGAATACAGGGCAATAGAGATTTTGTAATTATAACTTTTAATGTGAATGGTATGAACTCTCCCATTAAATGAGTGTATTAAAAACTGTAATTCCAAGATATGCTGCTTACAAGTAACTCATTTGAAACAGAGAGATTCATAAAGAGTAAAGGTAAAAGGTTGGAGCAGAATATATTGTGCTCCAGCTGAAGTGAAAAAGGCATGGGTAGAAATCCTCATCACAGACAAAATAGTTGCAAAAATAGATATCGTTAAAAGAGATAAGGAATGAAATTATGTTCTCCTAAAAGTTACCATAGACAATAAAGCAATTTCAATATTAAATTTATCCACCAAGCAGTCTAGAAATCATATATTCACTTTTTAAAAAATTTTTGTTAATTTAAGGCAATTGGTTTCAATCCCTTGCCCAAGTTAACACAGGTAGGCAAATATTAAGTGGCTGAGGCCAAATTTGAACTCAGGTCCTCCTGACTCCAGGACTGGTGCTCTATCCATAGCATCCAAATTCTTAGAGAAGAAGCAGGATGAGTTACATGATGACATAGAAAATCTCTAGTGGTGGGAGACCTCAAAATTCCTCTTCAGAATTAGATAAATTTAACCATAAAATAAACAAAACTAAAGTTAAGGATGCATATATAATGTTAGAAAACCTAGACATGATAGACCTCTGAAGAAAATCAAATGGGGATCGAAAGGAATATATATATATATATATATATATATATACATATATATATATATATATATATACATTTTTTTTTCTGAAGTACATGAAACTTACACAAAATTGACCATGTACTAGGGCATAAAAACCTCATAACCAAATGCCAAAGGGCAGAAAAAGTGAATATTTCTTTTGTAAATAAAAAATCAATGAAAGTCATGTGCAAAAATGGGCCATGGAGAGATAGGCCTAACACTAGTTGGAAACATAATAGCCTCATTTTAAAGAATGAGTGGCTCAAACAACAAATTGTAGATAGAATTAATGACTTCTTCCTAGACAATGACAATATTGAGACAACATATCACAACTTATAGGATACAGCCAAAGCAGTTATCAGGGGATATGCTATGTCTCCAAATGCTTACATGAATAAAATAGAGGAAAAGGAAATCAATGAACTAAGCAGTGACCTAAGAGAAAGAACAAATTAAAAATTTCCAACTAAATATCAAATTAATAATTCTAAAAATTAAAGAAATAATACAATCAAAAACAAGAAATCTATTCAACTAAAAATAAAATTAAGAGTTGTTTTATGAAAAAAACAATAAAATTGGTAAACCTTTGGTTAATTTGATTAAAAAAATAAAGAAGAAAACTAAATTACTAGTCTCAAAAATGTAAAAGATAAACTCAACTATAATGAGGAGGAAATTAAGGTAATAAATTGGAATAATTTTGCCCAACTGTATGCCAATAAATTTGATAATCTAAGTGAAATGAATGAATATTTACAAAAATATGAGTTACCCAGGTTAAATGAAGATGAAATTAAATACCTAAATAGATCTATCTCAGAAAAAGAAACTAATTCAACAGGTTATCACTCAACCCCCTAAGAAAAAAATCTCCCGGGCCAGATGGATTCACAAATGAATTCTATCAAACTTTTAAGGCACAATTGGTTCCAATCCTATATAAACTCTTTGGAAAAAGAGGTGTAGTCAGGACTCTGCTTATTTCATTCAATGAAAACCATATGGTGCTAATACTGAAACCAGGAATAGTCAAAACTGAGAAACCAAAAAGTATAGACCAATGTCCTTAAAACTTAAAATCTTAACAAAGTGATTATAGGAGTTAGCACTAAAATGATTGACTATTACCAAGTAGGATTTATTCTAGGAATGCAGGGTTGCATCAATATTATCCAAGCATTTAGTAAAATTGTCTATATCAATAACAAACACAATAGAAATTATAAAATTATCTCTATAGATGCTGACATAGCTTTGATAAAATACAGCATACATTCCACCTAAAATTACTAGAGACCTCAGGAATAAATGGATTGCTCCATAGAATAATAAGCAGTATCTATCTGAAATCATCAACAGGCATTATATGCAATGAGGATAAGCTAGAACCATTTTCAATAAGATCAGAGGTGAAACAAGAATGCCAGTTATTACCACCACTATCCAATAATGTATTAGAAATGATAGCTTCAGCACTAAGAGAAGAAAAGGAAATTGAAGAAATTGGAATTGGGAAGTAAGAAAGAAAACTTTCATACTTTGCTGATTACATGATGGTATACCCAGAGAACCCTAAAAATCATCTTAACAACCACTGGAAACCATTAGCAGCTTTAACAAAGTTGCTGGATATATAATAAGTCCACATAAATTCTCTGCATTTTTATATTAGTAGCAAGATACAGCAGCAAGAGTTAGAAAGAGAAAATCTTATTAAAATAAATTCAGACAATATAAAATACATGGTTGTCTACTTTCCAAGGCAGACTTGGAAGCTTTATGGAAAGAATTATAAAACATTTTTGCACAAATAAAATCATGTCTAAATAGCAGGGCAATATATGATCTGCTCATGTATAGGCAGAACTAATAGAATAAAATTCACAGTTCTACCTAAATTAAACTTATTTGGTGCAATACCAATCAAACTACCAAAAATTGTCTTTTGTGAGCTAGAAAACATTTAACTAAATTCATATGGAGAAACAAATAGTCAAGAATAACGAGGGATTTAATGAAAAAATGCAAAGAAAGTGAATTAGCCATACCAGATCTAAAATTATATTATAAAGCATCATTCAGCAAATCATCTGGTACCAGTTAACAAACAGTGTAGTCGATCAATGGAATATACATGGTACACAAGAGATATCAAGAAATGATTATGGGGTGGCTAGGTTGCACAACAGAGCAACAGCCTGGAATCAGAAGTGCCTGAGTTCAAATATAGCCTGAGATACTTAATAATTGCCTAGCTATGTGATCTTGGGAAAGGCGCTTAACCCCATTGTGTTGCAAAAAAGGAAAAAAAAGGAAAAGAAATGATTATAATACCTGCTGTTTGAAAAACCCCAAAAGTCCAACTTCTGCAATAAAAACTTCCTCCTTGATAAAAAGTGCTGGGAAAACTGGAAGATAGTAAGATAAAAATTGGATTAGATGAACATCTCACAACCTATACCAAAATAAGATCAAAATGTGTGCAGGATTTAAACACAAAACACAATTCTATGAACAAACTAGGAGAGCATGGGATAGTTAACCTGTCAGATATACAGAAAGGGGAATAGTTTCTGACTAAGGAAGAGAAAAAGAGAACATTATAAATAATAAGCTAGATAATTTGATTACATTAAATTTAAAAGCTTTTGTACAAACAAAACCATTCTAACAAAGATCAAAAAAAATACAGTAAACTAAGAAACATTTCATACAGCTAGTGTTTCTAGCAAAAGGCTCATTTCTTAGCTATATAGACTATTGACTAAAATTTATGTAAAAAAAAACTATTCCACCATTGACAAATGGCCAAAGGATATACAAAGATAATTTGTAGATTAGGAACTCAAAGTTATCTATAGTCATATAAAAAGGGTTATAAAACTTTACTGATTAGAGAAATGAAAATTCAAGCATCTCTGAGGTACCATCTCCAAACTCTAAGACTGGGAGACTTCTGGCCAAGATGGTGGAAAGAAGACAGGCACAGTTCTAAAGTCTCCTTATCTTCCATTATAAATAATATGAAACAAAGCTCTTAACAGAAATATGATCAACAAAATCCAGAAAGAAAAGCCAGAAGAACATCCACCTCAGGAACTGTCTTCCCGAGATTGTGGTTGAGTTTGGGCGCAGAGAGCATACTCTGCCGGTAGCCTAGGACCAGTGAGAGCCTGGAAGCCTGAATCAGTCATGGATTAGCACAATTAGCCTTGGGTCAGGAGCCTGGGAGCCTGAGGACCTGAGAACTATACAGGCTTGATCAGCAGCGGGCTTAGAGCCTAGTTGATCAAGGGGGGCTTGGGTCAACTAGGGAGGAGAGGCATTGGTGGTGGTACTGAAACTCTGGAGTTTCCCAGCAGGGCTGGAGGGAGAGGTCCTGTGCAGGAGAGTTGCAGGCATCAATCCCTAAGCTCCTCTGGTCTGGAGGAACTCAAAGCCCACACCACCATTTCAACTGAAGTCTCTTCCCAGAGAAAACACAATTATCAACTACTTCTGTCCCAGGCACAGGTGTGTGAGCAGCAAAACAACCTCAGATGTGAATAGGGAGAGTGAGTACCTCAACATAGGTTATAGCCCACTACTGATCAAATATCAAAAGTATTTAACAGCTACAACCACTTCCTCCAGGCCAAAGAAGGTCACAGACACTTCAGAGAAAGCTAGCAGCACCCCCTACTGGCCATCTGAAGATATCACATTCAGTGAGAAGCCTCTAGGGATCCCAAATCTCTGTGAACAATCTCTCCACAACACAATGTCTTAGGATAATGAAGAAATGCCAGCAAAAGGAGAGTCCATAGAAAAATTATTGGAAGAAAAAGACACTATCTCAGAGAGATCTAGAACTTCTGAGGAGAATATGACCTGGTCTCCAGCACAGAAAGACTTTCTTGAAGAAATAAGGAAGGAGTTTAAAGTTCAATTGGAAAATTTGGGAGAGAAAAATAACACCTTGTAGCAAGAGAACAAATCACTGTAAATTGCAACTGGACAAATGCAAAAAGAAAATAATTCCCTCAAAACCTCAATTGGTCAAATAGAAAACTCTCAAAAGGTAAATGAAGAAAATTTTCACTTAAAAAAAGAATGGAGTCTGTGAAAACTAATGACTTCATGAGACAACAAGACTCTGTTAAACAAAACCAAACAATAAACAGAAAAAAATAGAAGAAAATGCAAAATACCTCATCAGCAAAACCACTGACCTTGAGAATAGATCCAGAAAGGACAATATGAGAATTATAGATCTTCCTAAAAACACTGAAGAGAAAAAAGGCTAGATTAATATTACAAGATTAAACAATGGAAAATTGCCCTGATTATCATAGAACCAGAGTTCAAAATATTTACTGAAAGATTACATCAATCCCCTCCAGAACAAGATCCTAAAGTAAAAAATGCCAAGGATTATTGTGGCCAAATTGCAGAACTATCAGAACAAAAAGAAAATCCTGCAAGAAGCCAGAAAGAAACAATTTAAATACTGAGGAGTAACAGGTAGGATTATGCAGGAACTGGTAGCATCAATATTAATGGATCAAAGGGCCTAGAACGAGATATTGCAAATAACAAGGGACCTTGGAATGCAGACAAGATTCCAATATACAACCAAGCCAAGCCTTCTCTTTCAGGAGAAAAGATGGACATTTAATGAAATGGAAGACTTCCAACAAAAACCCAGAGTTAAATAGAAAATTTGGTCATCAAACAGGAGGTTTAAGAGACACATAAAAAGGTTAAAAGGGGGGGGGGAGAAAAAATGCTATCCAACAAGATGAAACTGGCTATATCCCAGCATGGGAAAAATATTCTCAGAACTCTTGAAAATTGTAACTCTATCATAGAGAATATACTTAGCCAGAAGTTTTGGACACTCATGACATATCCATGAGACTGCTACCCAATGGGATGAAACTGACTATATCCCTACTTGGGAGAAACATTCTAATAACTCTCAAGAATTGTAACTCAATTAGAGAAAATATACTTTTCCAGAAGTGATGGATACTCAGGATTTTCTGTGACTCAGAGAGAATTATATAAAAACACTTCCTCTTTAAAAAGGGAAAAAGGAAGGAGATAGGAGAATGGAGGGGACTGAATGGGGGTAAGTCTCATTACATTAAGAGGTACAAAAGACTTATTGTGATAGAGGGGAAGAAAGGAGGAGATGAGAAACACCTGAATCTTCCTCTCATATGAATTGGCTTAAAGTTAATTTACACACACATTCAGTTAATTTATAAAAACCTATTACCTTTCAAGAAATAAAAAAGGGGAAAAGGGAAGGTGAGACAGAGACAGGGAGGGGGAGAAAAGGGAGAATTAACAGATGGAAGTGAAGGGAAAAGGGAAAAAGGGAAAGAGGAAAGAAAGGGAAGGGGATAGATATAGCAGAGCAAACAAACTGAAAGTGGTGGTATTAAGAAACAATAATAGGGAATACCAATAAAGTGGGAAAAAAAGGGGAAAAATACAAACTGAGTTAAGAGAGAATGGAGGGCAATGAAAAGTTAGTAATTATAACTTTGAATGTGAATGGGTTGAAATCTCTTTTAAAACATAAATGATAGCAGAGTGGATTAAAAATCAGAATCCTACAATATGCTACTTACAAGAAACTCAATTGAAGCAGAGAGATACATATAGAATAATGATAAAAGGTCATAGCAAAATGTATTTTGCATCAGCTGAAGTAAAAAAAAAAAGCAGGGGTAGCAATGCTTATCTCAGAAAAAGCAGGTGAAAAAATATACAGCATTAAAAAAGGACAACCAAATTACCAGTATCATAAATGAAAATGGTGCACTCACCACGAATGAGGATGAAATTAAAGTAATAATTTAGAATGATTTTTACCCAAATCTATGCCAATAAATTTGACAATCTAAGTGAAATTTAAAAAATATTTACAAAAATATAAGTTGCCCAGGTTAAATGAAGAGGAGATTAAATACCTAAAAAACCCTATCTCAGAAAAAGAAATTCAAAAAGCCATGATTGTACTCCCTGAGAAAAATTCTCCAGTGCCTGATGGATTCACAGGTGAATTTTACCAATCATTTAAGGAGTAATTGGTTCTGATTTTATATAAACTCTTTGGAAAACAGGGAAAGATGGAACTCTGCCTAACTCTTTCTATGAAACCAATATGGTGTTAATACCTAAATGAGGATGAGTTAAAACAGAGAAAGAAAATTATAGACCTATCTCCCTAATGAATATAAGATGCAAAAATCCTAAATAAAATCTTAGCAAAATGATTACAAGTTATCACTAGGATAATACATATACTGTTAGTATAATTAATTAAATCAACAACATACATATCAGAAATTATATGATTATATCAATAGCCTCTGAAAAAATTTTCCACAAAATAGAGCTCCCTTTCCTACTAAAAAGACTAGAGAGTGTAGGAATGAGTAGAATGTTCCTTAGAATAATAAGCTGAATCTATTTGAAACCTTCAAAAAGAATTATATTCAATAGGGACAGGATAGAGGCAATAGCAGTAAGGTCAGGGGTTAAGCAAGGATGCCCATTATCACCACTACTATTCAATATCATATTAGAAATGTTAGAATCAGCAATAAGATAATAAAAATAAATTGAATGAATTAGAACTGGGAAGGAAGATACAAAACTCTCACTCTTTGCAGATGACATGATGGTATACATCCAGATCTCAGAAAATCATCCAAAAGAAACTGGAAACAATTTCCAACTTTACAAATTTGCAGAATTTAAAATAAAATAAACTCCCATAAATCCTCAGCATTTCTATATATGACTAGCAAGATACAGCAGAAAGAACAACTTAGAAAAATCCCATTCAAAGTGGCCTCAGTCATTTTAAAATACCTGGGAGTCTACCTGCCAGCACAGACTCAGAAACTTTTTGAAAATGATTACAAAGCACTTCTCATGAAAATAAAATCAGATTTAAATAACTGGACAAACATCAACTGCTAATGAATAAGGCAAGCTGATATAATAAAAATGACAATTCTAACAAACTAAACACTCTCTTTACTGCTCTACCAAACAATATTCCAAAAAAAATTCTTTAATGATCTAGAAAAAGTCATAAATAAATTCATATGAGAAATAAAACGTCAACAATTTCCAGGTCTTCAATTTTAAAAAGTGCAAAAGAAGGTGGCTTAGTGCTACTGGGTCTTCAATGATCATTTAAAGCATTAGTCATCAAAATTGTCTGGTATTGGCTAAGAAACAGAGTGGTGAGCCAGAGGAATAGATGAGGTGCAATAGCAGGAAACACTTGGGGTAATCTGCTGCTTGACAACCCAAAGAGTCCAGCTATTAGGATAACAAATCTGTCTTTGATTTAAAAAAACTGCTGGAAATATTGGAATTTGGTATGGAAGAAACTTAAGATTAGACCAACACCTCACACAATATACTAAGATAAATCATAACAGATACAAAATTTAGACATAAAAAAACAGTATTATAAGCAAACTAGAAAATAAAGAAGTAGTTTACCTGTCAGATCTCTGGAAAGGTAAGCAGTTTATGCCTAAGGAATAGAGGGATAACATCACTAACATCAAACTAGATTATTTTGATTACATTTAATTAAAAGGCTTTTGAACAGATAAAAACCACTGTAACCCACATAAAAAGCATATATTAAACTAAGAAACAATCTCTACAACTAGTATTTCTGACAAAGAACTCATTTCTAAAATATACAGATAGCTGAGTCAATTTAAAGAAAAAAGGCATTCCCCAATTCACAAATGGTCAAAGGATATGCAAAGACAATTTATAAATGAGGAAATCAAAGATACCCATATTCATATGAAAAATTGTTCTAAATCATTACTTATTAGAGAAATACAAAAAAAAGTATCTCTAAGGTACCAACACACCTCTCAGACTGACCAATATAACCAGAAAGTACAATGATAATTGTTGGAGGATTGTGGGAAATCTAGGACACTAATACATTGTTGGTTAAGTGGTGAACTCATCGAAAATTTCAGAAGAGCAATCTGGACCTATGCTCAAAGGGCAACAAAAATGTGCATACACTTTGATGCAAAATACCAAATTATTACTTTAATTTCCTCCTCATTGGTGGTGAGTTCACCAGCAATATGGTTTTCTTCTTACATTTTTTAAATCAAATTAGCCAGAGGTTTAACAATTTCATTGTTTTTTTCATAAAAGCAACTTTTGTTTTTTTTAATTCATTAGTATTTTGCCTTTGATTTTATTAATTTCTATTTTAATTTTTAGAATTTCTATTTTGGTATTTAATTTGGGATTTTTAATTTGTTCTCTCTCTAATATATTAGATTCATATTTAGTTCACTGCTTTCCTCTTTCTCAAATTTATTCATGTAAACATTTAAAGATATAATATGGGGGTGGCTAGGTGGCATAGTGGATAAAGCATCGGCCCTGGAGTCAGGTGTACCTGGGTTCAAATCCGGTCTCAGACACTTAATAATTACCTAGCTGTGTGGCCTTGGGCAAGCCACTTAACCCTGTTTGCCTTGCAAAAAAAAAAACCCAAAAAATCAAACGAAAAAAAGATATAATATAACCCCTGGCAGCCACTTCCAAGTGAATCCCATAGGTTTTGGTATGTTGTTTCACTATTGCCATTATCTGGGATAAAATTCTTTCTATAATTTGTTGTTTGAT
This sequence comes from Macrotis lagotis, assembly GCF_037893015.1. NCBI lineage: Eukaryota > Metazoa > Chordata > Mammalia > Peramelemorphia > Peramelidae > Macrotis > Macrotis lagotis. Next base: position 236,953,770 of record NC_133661.1, read on the forward strand.
CTACTCATGTTTAAAATGAAGTTATTCAGTTTCCAATTAGTTCTGGGTCTATATCTCTATGGCCCAAGATTGCATATGACATTTATTGCATTGTGATCTGAGAAAGATGTATTCACTATTTCAGCCTTTCTGCATTGATTGTTAGTTTTATGCCCTAGTACGTGGTCAGTTTTTTGTATAAGTGCATTGTACTGCAGAGAAAAAGGTATATTCCTTTCTATCTCCATTCAATTTCCTCCATAAGTCTATCATATCTAGTTTTTCTAACAATTTACCTCCATAACTTCTTTCTTGTTTATTTTGTTATTTGATTTATCTAGATCTGAAAGTGGAAGGTTGAGGTCTCCCACTAGAAGAGTTTTGTTGTCTATGTCTTCCTGTAGTTCTTTTAGCTTCTCCTCTAAGAATTTGGATGCTGTCCCATTGGGTGCATATAAATTTAGTATTGAAATCACTTTATTGTCTAGGTACCTTTTAGGATGATATAGTTTCCTTCCTTATATCTTTTAATGCTATCTATTTTTGCAGTTGCTTTGTCTGAGATAATGTTTGCTACCCCTGCTTTTTCACTTCAGCTGAATCAAAATATATTTTTCTCCAACCTTTTTGGACCAAAAGAATAGACTAGGTGCAATAGCAGGAAATTATAGTAATCTGCTGTTTGGTAAACCAAAATAGTGTAGCTATTGGAATAAAAACTCTCTCTTTGAAAAAAAAAAACTACTGGAAAAATTGGAAGTTAGTATGGAAGAAACCTAGATTAGGCCAGCACCTCACATCCTATACCAAGATATGATCGAAATGGATACAGGATTTAGACACAAAAACAATACTATAAGCAAATTAGAAGATCAAGGACTAGTTTACCTATCAAATTTATGGAAAGGGAAGCTGTTTATGACTAAAGAAATTATGGAGGACATCACTAAAAACAAACTAGATGATTTCAATTACATTAAATTAAAAAGCTTTTGCACAGACAAAATTACTGTAACGAAGATCAAAAGAAATGTATTAAATTGGGAAACAATCTTTACAACTAATTTTTCTGACAAAGGACCCATTTATAAAATATACAGAGAACTGAGTCATATTTTTTTTTTAAAAAAAGCCATTTGCCAATTGACAAATGGTCAAAGAACATGCAAAGGCAATTTACAGATGAGGAGATAAAAGTAATCCATTATCATATGAAAAATTACTCCAAATCATTCCTTATTAGAGAAATGAAAATTAAAGATTCTCTGAGCTACCACCTCACATCGCTCACACTAGACAATATGATGGAAAGGATAATGATCATTGTTGGAAGGTCTGTGGGAAATCTGGACACTAATACATTGTTGGTGGTTGTGAACTCATTGAAACTTTCTGGAGAGAAATTTGGAACTACGTCCAAACGGCATCAAAAATGTGTATTCCCTTTCTTCCAGCAATACCACTACTGGGTCTATGCCCTGAGGAGACAATAAAAAAGGGTAAAAACATCACTTGTACAGAGAAATTCATAGTAACACTGTGGTGACAAAGAACTGGACATTAAGTAAGTCTCCTTCAATTGGGAATGCCTTAACAAACTGTGTTTTATCTATGTCATGGAACACTATTATTCTATTGGACACCAGGAGGGATGGGAATTCAGGGAAGACCGGAGGGATCTGCATGAACTAATGCTGAGTGAGATGGGCAGAATCAGAAAAACACTGTACACTGTAACAGCAAAATGGGGCAATGATCAACCTTGATGGACACACTTTTTCCACCAGTGCAAAAGACAGGAACTATTTGGGGGTCTCTGAAATCGAGAATACTATCTGTATCCAGGCAAACAACTGTGGAGTTTGAACAAGGTCCAAGGATTATTACCTTAAATTTAGAGGAAAAAAAAAACATGATATCTAATTGTCTGATCTTGTTATCTCTTATACTTTATGTTTCTTCCTAAAAGATATAATATATCTTCCATCACACTCAATTTGGATCAATTTGTACCATGTAAACAATGTAAAAGACTGGCAAATTGCCTTCTGTGAGGGGTGGATGGAGGGAAGTAAGATTAGGGGAACAATTGTAAAACTCAAAATGAATAAAATATTTAAGAAATAAAAGAATATTTTTTTCTGTCAACACTTTTAATTTTGATCAATGTACATCATGGAATCAATGTAAAGATTATCAGATTACTTCCTCTGTGGGGGAGAAGGGAAGGGTGAGTGTGAGAAAAAACTCAAATTCAAAATCTTACAAAATGATTTGTAGAAAATATCTAATATCTAATTGGAAAATGAAAACAAATATTTTTACAGAAGGTATGAAATTTGTAGATGAAGTATTCCAATCTATTTTTCATTTGAAAAAATTAAGGAAATGCAATTTTGAAATAATTCTGATTGTCTAATAAGCACACAAAAGGAAAGTGGGCAGGGTTGGAATGAATTTAGGAATTTATTTATTTATTTAATCCATTTGCACATGTATATTTTTAAGTTAGAAAATTTCCTTCCACCATCCCTTCCCACCCCCCCAGTAGCAAGCAGTTATTTATGTTGAACCTACATATTTTTGATAAACATCTTTACAGAATAGTTATTTTCAGTATGAGGAATCAGAATTAAGTGAAAGATACATAAAAGATAATTTTTATAAAATGTTCATCAGATTCTGAAAGTAGTGTTTTTTTTGTTTGTGTCTGTGCTTTGCTTTGTTTTGATTTTCTTCCTCAATATTGGGATAAAATTGTCCATAGCCATCTAATAAGTTGTCCTAGCTCTCTGAAATGCTGAGAGGATCTGCTTTCATCAAGGTTGTTCATCTCACAATGTTGTTGTTAATGTGTACATTGTTCTCTTGGTTCTACTAATTTAATTCAGTATCAGATCCTATAAGTCATTCCATGCTTCTCTAGAGTCTCACTATTTATGGTTTCTTATACAAAAATAATATTCCAATTGTTTGGCATCCCTTCTACTTCCAGTTCTTTGCCATTACAAATAAGAGTTGCTATGAATATTTTGCAACTTTTCCTATTTTTTATAATTTCTTCTGGTTATAGGCTTAGAATTGTAATTGCTGTGTCAAAGGATATGAACAGTTGTAACTGCTCTTCAGGCATAATTCAATATTGAGATCCCAAAAGGTTGAATTCATTCATAACTCCACTAGCAATGCATCAATGTCCCAATCCTACCACAAACTCTCCATATTGGTCATTTTCTCTTTTTCTCATCTCGGCCAATAGGCTGGTATAAGGTGAGATACTTGTAATGATTTGGAACATTTTTTCATATAAATAAATATAATTTTTATTTCTTCATTTGAAAACTGTCTGTTCATATCCTTTGGCCATTTATCAGTTGAGAAATGACTTGTAACCTTATAAATTTGATGCAATTATCTATATATTTTAGAATTAAGATGTTTATCAGAATAAGTTTTATGAAGATTGTTTCCTAACTTTCTGCTTTCCTTCTAATTTTTTTAGGTTTCTTTTTTTTGCAAGGCAAACAGGGTTAAGTGGCTTGCCCAAGGCCACATAGCATTAATTAGGAACGGCCAAAGACTAGATAGAGAATGAAGATTTTAGTGGGGAAAAATTGCTGACAAAATTGTCCTTGATAAAAAGAAGGACTATCTTTTTTCCTGATTCAAGAGAAAAGAAAAGACTGGAGATTCTAAGTGATAGGAGGTACACAGAAATGTACTTGCTGTGAGATGCCAGACAAATCAGTCTGTCTCATTGTCTTTATCTTCAAAGTAGATAAAATAATACTTCTGCATTCAAGTTTTGTTGGAAGGATTAAATTTAATATTATTTGGAAACTGCTTGCTTTGGTAGTGCTTGGAACATTGTATACACTACATAAAAATACTCCTCTTCCTCCTCCTCATCATCATCATTGTGGTTACACACCTGTTTGTTCAAATAGGTCCGGTCCCATTTTCTCTGGCTTTTTTTGTTTGTTTTTTGGAATTTAGGTCTTTTAATGACTCTCGGGTCAAAGAGTATACATAGTTTTATAGCTACTTGAGTATAAAGGTGTTAATTGTTTTCCAGAATGATTGGAACAATTCATGAGCAGTGCACCAACCAATTTTTCCACATCCTGTCCTCTATTTGTTATTTTCCTTTTCTGTCCTATTGTGAAATTGCTAGGTATGAGATGATATCACAGAGTTGTTTTGTAATTCCCTAATCAATAATGATCTAGAGTATTTTCATTGTGACTCTTTCCTTTGACCACTTATCAGTTGGTAAATGGCTTTTATTTTTATTTATTTTATTTATTTTTATAAATTTTTATAATTTTTATAAATTTGACACAGATTCTGATGTATTTGAGGAATGAGATTTTTATCAGAGGAATGTGTTATGTTATTTTTCTTCCCTTCTCTGCCTTCCTTCTAATTTTGACATCATTAGTTTTGCTTCATTTTATATTATTCTCTCTATTTCTTTCTATTTCTCTATTTCTCTCTATTTCATTCACTCCTCCCTTCATAATTCTGACATTTTTTCATGTTGTCATAATATATTTAAGATATGACTATTTATGTCTAAGTTATTTATTCATTTTGACCTTATTTTGAAATAAGGTGTGAGATTTTGTTCCCTGCTTATTTTTGCCATACTGCTTTCTAGTTTTCCCAGAAATTTTGGACAAATTCTGAGTTTTTAACTACAAAGTTTGGACCTTTGTGTTTATCAAATGATCAAATTTGATCATTTCCTACTTTATCATATACTAATCTATTACAATGATCCATTCTTCTATTTCTTAACCAGTATCAAATTGTATTTTAATCATAACTTTGTATTATAAATTAAAATCTGGTACCACTATATCACCTTCATTCATATTTTCCTATTGATTTTTTATATCCTTGACTTTTATGATCAGTTTTGTTATAATTTTCTCTGATTCTAAAATAATTCGTACTTCAGTAGAACTATCATTTTATTATATTTCTTCAGTTTATCCATGAGCAATTAACATTTCTTCAGTTCCTTAGATCTATCTTTATTTGTTAGAAGAATATTTTTAACTATGTTCATATTTTTCCTGGGTTTCTCTTGGAAGACAGATGTCCAAGTATTTTATATAGTGTGCAGGTATTTTAAATGGGATTTCTCTTATTATCTCTTTCTACTGGTGATGATTTATGTAGATTTAATTTATGTCCTAACACTTTAATAAGTTGTTTTTGTTTTTGTTTTTAGTTTTTGTAAGGCAATGGGGTTAAGTGGTTTGCCCAAGGCCACATGGCTAGGTAATTATTAAGTGTCTGAGGCCAGATTTGAACATAAAGGTTATTTATTTTGACAACTATTTTTTAAAATTTAATTTATTTAAGGCAATGGGGTTAAGTGATTTACCAAGGTCATACAGCTAGGAAATCATTAAATGTTTGAAGCTGGATTTGAACTCAGCTCCTCTTGACTCCAGGGCTGGTGCTCAATCCACTGCACTACCTAGCTTCCTTTCAACTAGTTTTTAGCTCTAGTTCTCTAAGGAGGCAATCAAATCATCTGCAAAGAGGAACCATTTTGTTTCTTCATTGCATATTCTAATTCCTTCATTATATTTTCTTGCCTTGATTTCATGTATATTGAATGCCACTAGATTAGGATCCTGTTTTGAATAAATCTACAAATTTATATTTGTACTTTCATGACAATTTAGTTTTTGAGCACAATTTCAAAGTTAAATAACTACTCAACTTCACTTAGCAAGAAAAATGAGACACAGAACTTGAATCTCAATCTTTTTTTACTTTGAAAGAAGCTGTCCTCTATATTGCTTCTACAAATTAATATAATGAAAGGAAAGATTACTTTCATAAGTACTCAAATCAAAAACTGGAGTCATGATAAGATGATTGATTAAAATAACGTTTCAATATGTCAAGCAGAGAATATAAAATCCAAATAAAAAATTCATAATAAATTGATGGTGCAATTATTAGGAAGAGAAAAGAAGATTAATTTAAGAGATAAAATATTGTTGGCATCAAGTGACTGGGTATAAATTATCAGAGGATTTGGGAAAAATAACATTAGAAATTGTACTGCTGGGGGCAGCTAGGTGGTGCAGTGGATAGAGCACCAGCCCTGTAGTCAGGAGTACCTGGGTTCAAATCTGGCCTCAGACAATCAATAATTACCTAGCTGTGTAGCCTTGAGCAAGCCACTTAACTCCGTTTGCCTTGCAAAAACCTAAAAAAAAATTGTACTGCTCCCTTATACACATTCTAGTTAATAATCAGGCTTTTGTTAACAAAAAAATAATGTCAATATGATATTTGATAAAGAATAAAATTCCAACAGTGTTCATATAGTTGAGCAATTATACTTGCATGTTACTGTGCTCATTTCAAAAAGGGAAAATTTTTGATCATTTTCTAATATATATATATATATATATATATATATATATATATATATATATACCATAGATGGTTCATTTCCTGTTATAGCTAAATTCTAGTACTCACAACTAAAGGAGAGAATATTACAAGCAGCAAAAAGGAAACAATTGAAATACAAAAGAAACACAGTCAAACTCACACAGGACCTGTCAACCTCAATATTGAAAGATTGGAAGACCTGGAATATTGTATATCAGAAAACAAAGGATCTGGTATTACAATTTTGAATATACTAACATTTAAAATTCAACATATATTGCCAGGAAAAAAAGATTTATGCTCAACAGAATAGAGGACTTCCAAAATTTCCTGACACAAAGACCAGAACTGAATAGAGAATTCAATTGCCAAATACATAACTCAAGAGATAAATTTAAAAGGTAAATGAAAAGGGGAAGGACAAAATAAAACAAAACAAATGTTAGTCAAGAGCATCAAATTGTATACAACTCTAAAAGGGAAGATAAAAATCTTTTAACTCTGGAGAATTTTAGGATAACTGGGGATAACTCTTAGGATAACTAAAAGGTGGAATATAATTTCAGAGACTAGACTTAGAGCATATAGGTATAGTTGGATCGTGTCTCTCCATTGAAGAAGTCCAAGATGACATCACTATATTTGAGGGGAAAATGTCCTGATGAAAAGCAGAGATGCTTAAACTTAAGTGGTGGGATGGAGTCAAGATGGCAGCGTGAAGGCAGCATATCCTGGGAACTCTGACCCAAAAGCCCCCAAAAAGCAAACAATGGATGGCTCTAGCCAAAATTTAGAGGGGCAGAACCCACAGAATGAATGAGTGATATATTTTCCCAGTCCAAGATAACTTAGAAGTTCCACGGGAAAGGTATGTTTCACCAGGAGCAGGGGTTGGGAAAAAAGCTGTGGTGCAGCCCAGCCCAGCCTAGCACAGTCCAGACAGCACCTGCAAGAGCTTGAAAGGCTGGTGAGAGAACTCTGCTTCACCTGGGTGAATGTTGAGCAAGGAGCACAGCAGCAGAACCTGCAGTGAGAATTGGGAGAAAGAAACTTGTACCCCAAGAGACAGTAAGGGAAGTCTGCAGAGCTTTCTCTGCTCTCCCTGGGGTACAACTCTGCTGTTTGTCTACACTCACATATTGCAATTTGGGCCTCCATACTAAATAAAAAAGCTGGATACCTCCTTATAGCCCCAGGGCAGAGGGAAGTACTGGGCCATGGAAATATCAAAGCCCAGGCTAGAGAGCATAAGACTTTGGAGGAATAATGGTCCCAGTGGGGTGTCTGTCCCCCAAAAATATCCCCAAAGCCTTGGAAGTGCTGAAAATTAATCTTGGTCTGAGGAAATGAGTAAAATATAGAAAAAAAGAAGGATCTGACCATAGAGAAATACTTTAGTCCCATGAAAGATCAAAACACATACTCAGATGATGACAAAATGAAAGCCTCCATATCCAAAACTTCCAAGAGAAATAAAAAATGGTCTCAGACTATGGATGAACTCAAAAAAGACTTTGAAAAGCAATTAAGGTAGGTGGAAGAAAAATTGGGAGGAGAAATGAGAGCGATGCAGAAAACCAAATCAAAGGCTTGGTGAAAGATATACAAAAAGTATTGTAGAAAATAATATGTTAAATAATAATATGTTAATAATATGTTAAATAATATGTTAAAAACCAGTTTAGCCCAAAATCAAAACAAAAGTCAAATAAGGAGAAGAATGCCTTAAAAAGTAGAATTGGAAAAGGATATAAAAAAGCTCTCTGAAAAAAATAACTGCTTCAAATGCAAAATGGAAGTAAAGGAAGCTGATGAATTTACAAGAAAGCAGGAAGAAATAAAACTCTGCCAAAAAAGCCAAAAATTAGAAAAAAAAATGTGAAATACCTCATTGGAAAAAAAAAAAACTGACCTTGAAAACAGATCCAGAGGAAATAATTTAAAAAGTATTGGGTTATCTGAAAGTCACAACCAGGAGAAGAGCCTAGACTTCATTTTTCAAGAAATATTACAGGAAAATTGCCCTGAGATCCTAGAAGCTGAGGGTAAAATAGAAATTGAGAGAATTCACTGGTCACCCCCTGAAAGAGACCCCAGAAGAAAATCTTCCAGGAATATTATAGTCAAATTCCAAAACTACCAGATCAAAGAGAAAATTCTAAAAGCTGCCAGGAACAAACAATTTAACTACCAAGGCTCCATAGTCAGGATTACACAGGATCTGGCAGCATCTGCATTAAGGGCTCATAGGGATTGGAATATGATATTCTGCAAGGAAAAAGATCTTGGTTTACAACCTCAAATCAACTACCCAGCAAAACGGAACATCCTTTTTCAGGGCAAAAAAAAAATGGATTTTCAATGAAACAGGGGACTTTCAAACTTTCCTGTTGAAACATCCAGAACTGAACAGAAAGTTTGATCTCCAAATACAAGACTCTGGAGAACTACAGAGTGAGTGGAAAAGAGGGATCAACTATGAAGATCTTGATGATGTTGACCTGTTTGTATTCCTGCATGGAAAGAAGATATTGATAACTCATATGAACTTTTTCATTTATAAGAGCTGTTAGAAGGAGCAAATACAGACAAGACATAGAAAGGAGTGGACTATAATGGTATGGGATGGAGTCAATGGGTGATGGGGTTAAGTACTGGGCAGAAAGAAAAATAGCTGAAGAAGAAGCTGAGAGATTTCACGTAAGAGTCAAGAAAAAGCTTTTACAATGGAGTGGAAGGGGAAGGCAAGGGGGAATGAGTGAGTCTTCATTATCATTGGAAATGGTTCAGGGAGAAAATGACATACACACTTAATAAGGTGAGGAAATCTATCTTGATCTGGAGAAAGATTGGAGGAAAGGGGCATGATGAGGGAGGATTGGGAGAGGGAAGGTGGGAATAGGTGATAGAATAGAGGGAGGATTGAAGGAGAAGGTACTCAGATTCATCACAATTTTGGACAGGGCCAGGATGAAAGGAATACATGAGAGTGGGGAGAAATATATTGGAGATACAGCTAGTGACAGCAACTGTGGGAAAAATATTGAAGCAACTTCCCTGGTAGATTTAGGATAAAGAAAGCAACCCACCCCAGAGAGAGAGAGAGCCATTGAAATCAGAACACAGACTGAAGTACATTTCTTTCTCTCTCTCTCAATCTTCTTGAGTTTCTCATCTTCTTGGGGGGGGTTATATTTATTCTTATGTTTACTCTTATAACATTCAGCTTAAATCAATGTGTAGCATGGAAACAATGTGAAGACTGTCAGAAGGCCTTCTGTGGGGCAGGGGAGGGAGGGAAGGAGGGGAAGAAATTGTAGAATTCAGAGCCCTGCAAAAATGATGGATACATATTACTATTTTATATAATTGGAAAACAAATAAAGTGTTAAAATGCTAAAAAAAAAACTTAAGTGGCTCAGTTTCCTTTGACCTAATCTAATTCTGCTGTGCTCACAAAGTGTAGCAGATTTCTGATGAAAGCCTGATAAGCAGGGCCATGCTGAATCAATGTCACTCATAACTTACAATAAATTGTGAGCTCCCAGTACTTAGAATCCTTTGAGATTCTCACACTTAATTATATCATGGTTGGACTTAATCCATGCCTTTTTTTAACAAAGGGTTAATCATTCTGAATGGAGATTGGGGGAGGGGGGTTGGTCTGTGTGAGATAAAGAATGCTTGGTAGATAAGGTACAAATAGATAATGAAATGATTTGGCTTTGTATGATACTTTGACTCATCAGAATTGTGCATCCTTGGAGGCTACTTGAAAAGGGGGTAAGGTAAAAAACTATAACATTTTGATGTAATTCAAGATACTTGAAAAGCATACTGCTAATGAGAGAAGAGAAGAGGGAACTTAGTGACTTTGAGGCAATGCTGCTTATCAATCAATCAATCAATTTGTGATTATACTTTGATAACACTGAATTTCAAATCAATCAATTACTTAAGTTCTGATTGATGATATATGATTAATAGAACTTGAATAAAACCAGACCTAGAGGCACACTGATTTATAATTTTAAAGGGAAAGAAGGGAGTGTGTGAATATAATATTCAATATATTTGTCCAGAGAGGTCATAAGATACATTTCCACTTGAGTTTAAAAATCTATCCTACTCTACAGGAAAAAGGGTGGAGAGGAATGATAAGGGAAGAAGGGACTGATAAAAGGGAAGGCAAAACTATTAGTGAAAATAAACTGAAAGTTAAAATTTCAAAGGAAAGTTAAAGGGAAAAGGGAGTAAAACTTTGTTGAGGAGGATTAAAAGGAAAAGAAAAAGAAATGTAATATAAGGGGAAAGATAGCATGGAGATGAATGGAATATTCCTTTTTAAGAATTAATTTTCTGAGGCGGCTAGGTGGCACAGTGGATAAAGCACCAGCCTTGGAGTCAGGAGTACCTTGGTTCAAATCCAGTCTCAGACACTTAATAATTACCTAGCTGTGTGGCCTTGGACAAGTCACTTAACCCCATCTGCCTTGCAACAAACTAAAAAAAATAATAAAAAGAGTTAATATTCTTAGTGAAGTCCTCTCAGGATTAAAAATCATTAAAACAAAGACAATAACTCTTAGACTATTCTTAGAAGAAAGAGGGAGAAAAACCTTGCATTCCTCTCGATTTTGTTAGCAAGGGAAATAGTGGAATAATTCCAGAGAAGAGACCTTGCATTCTTAGTCACCTACTTGGTTATAGACTGGGAGAACAGTAGACTGCCTTCTCTTGTTTGATGATAAGTACTAAGAAAACCTTGCATACTCAGACATCAAATCATTTAGACAGACAACAACAGGTCATTAGAAATCTTCTTCTGATACCCTTACCATCTGGATGGTGAAGTAATATTCTTTGAAAACATTTTATTCTTCTCTTTGTTACTGGGTAGATTTCTCACATAAAGTTTGTAACTCTGAAAACCTTAAGCAATCAGGTTGGAAGAGCTGGGGCTAGGAAGCGAGGTAATCGTGCTAGGCCATATGATCTTGTTTGACTGTCACTTCTGGGCAGCAACTTAATTTTCACTACATTTGAGAGACTTGGAGTGTGTCCTTTTCTGGAGAAAAGTCAATATAAACTTTCTTTTTTTGCTCAAAGGATTCTCTATATTTTTTTTATAAATGGATTTTTATTCCACACAGTTTAGGGTGCATGGACCAGGAAACTTAACCCCCTCCCTCAGTATCTCTTGGTCATAAACACAAACAGGTGACATAATGGGATGTTTTCAGCAGCTTGTGATTTAGTGCCCCTTGAGGAGTGAGGAAAATAACCCAAAGAGAGACTTAACTTGAGCAAAACTGAAAACCAGACCTCCAAAGGCAGGACTAACAGGAGATGGCACAGGAGAATACCAAGGAATGGCACCAAGGGTCCATAAGTTTGTGTCCATGAGCCTAGCAGGTTTTAGGTGACCCTACCCTTGTTGCTTCCAAAAAATAATTCAAATCTGCAGGTTGAATTCATTTGGGGCAGAAAAATGGATGAGGGTGGGAATACTCCTAGGCATTTAAATCCCCAGTCCAAGTGGTTAGAGTCCATAGGACAAGGCAGAAGTGTCTGAAAGTGCTGGCTGGGAGCTCTGGGGTTTAAACAAAGTAAATAAATAAATCTTCCTAGGAGAAATTTCAAGAGACAACATTAGGCTTTAAAAATGGGAGGGTCAAATTCAAAGCACAGCAGCTGCAGTAAATTATTACAATCTCTCTCTGAAGTGCTGGGAGATAGTCCCTTGGGATTTAAACTTAGTAATTGGAATAAGGAACTAAAATATCATGGAAAAGTACAGAAAATAATAAAAATGTTGATGACTGTTTCTCTTCCCTGCTTTTTCACTGTAATTCTTTGTTGCTAGAATGCTTTCTCTTCCTCTCCTTCCTCCCCCTCCCTGCTTCTTTTCTCCAGGCAGTTTGCCTGGTATTTGTTTTATTTTGTTTTATTTTATTTTTTTGCTATCTCTTGACCTTTGGATAGAAACAGGAGCAAAACAGGCAATTTATTAAGAAAAATGCACCTTAGTTTGAATTTCAAGAGGCAATAAAAATTACCAAATATGTTAAATAAAGAAATCACAAAAAGAAATGTTATTTTAATTTGAAAAAAAGGTTTTGGGAAAGTAAATACCAGAAAATCAAAAAAGTCAGGTTAATTCTAAAGTAGTTTCACAGAAATGCCAGAAAAGGGAAACTAAATAGTTAATCTTTTACCAGAATGATATGGCAAAATTATATTTTCAGGAGTTTATTAGGATAGATTCTGGTAATGTTAGTTATTATAGAGAGTAATGGAATAAGGCAGGGGGGAGACCTAAGAACAGAAGAGACCCAAGAAAGATTTTAGGCCTGCTTCCTTATGAGAAAAGTTACGTGGATCATTCTATCTGAAGAAAGAAGCAGGTAGTATACAAATTAGGCTGTGAGATTTTTTTAAGAAACTATTTGCCTTCTCAAAGATTTTACCAGTTAAGATCAAAGAGTGTTAAATATTAAATCCTTTGAATGGAAAATGTTTTCTGGAAAGTGGAATCATGCCTGTGGTTTATATAGCCAGGTCATAACAGTATTAAGTACAGTAGAAAAAAAAGAGTCAATGAAAAAGAATAGTGGAACAGAATATTGAGGGAACATGTAAGTTGTATGATCTGAGTAAGAGGTTCTAAAAGTACTGGGAAGAGAATCAAGCATAGAGACAATTGGGGTTTTTGAACCATTTCCTAAGTATGGAAATTAGTTAAAGCATGAAGACAGAAGATTTGAGCAGGTTTGATATTGTGTAAGTAAAAGTATTGATTGGGGGGATTTAGGGGGCCATGGGAAGTGATTTCAAATTCAGTTAGAGTTTTTATTTTAATTTTAACATTTTATGGCTTCTCCAGAGTAATAGCAGGAAAAAAAAAAAACTAATAGAAATGCTGTAATAGATAGGGACAGCATGGCCTTGGTTTCAAAACTATTGTCAGGATAGACTGTGAGTTATATTAATCAAATTTTAGAATTACTAAACACAGAGAATCGGGAAACACCAATTCAAAATACGTTTGGGATATAGTTCATGTATCTGGGAAAAAAATCTGAGGTGAGTAATAACAAATAAGTAATAATAAATAGTAAATAAATAGTAATAGTAAATAAATAAGTAATAATAAATAGTAAAGGTACAGAATTAATACATATTTTTTAATATCTCAAGCTGAGGGGAATCTCCAACTGCCAGAACATAAAATGATCTAATATTAAATTTGGTCAGTAAGAATAAAAAATTCTTATACGTTAGAGCATTGAGAAGTTAGAATTGCACTGATAAAGATAGAAAGAATATTCAAACTTATTTAGACTTTGAAAAAGAATATTATTTAAGGTTATTTTGAATATGACTTATGGAATTTAAGAAAAGTATAAAGAAAATCTTGTAATCATTAAAAGGGATTTTTAGCAATTACTGGTCTTAAGAATTTTTCTGTTTCAAAATTCTAGGGAGTAAAGGGAAAATACATGAAATTGAAATATATAGTGAAATTAGTAAACTTTGTATAAGAACAGATTTAAAGAACTTTTTTGAGAATTTAAAGTTGTGTTACAATAATAAACAATGAATGAATTGAGGTTTATTATTTAAGAAGAAGAAATTAATTATGTAAATGTAACAATAGCATGGGTAAAACGTATACATTAGGCTTTTAAAATTGTCATATGTATAAGGCTAAAATTCATGGAGAATCTTATTTTCTTTGTTTTCAAAAATAGAAGTGTAACTGGAAGAAGAATTAGATAAGCTTGTAAAGCACAAATTTAGAAGAAGTTTGCGCGTAAAAGATAATTATAAGATTAACTTTAAGAAAAACTTTTGTTTTGTTTTGCTTTAAGAGAATGAGATGTCAGCATGAAAACTTTATGTTTCATGCAGGGTAAGGATTTAATGTATATGTTTTAAATAAGCAAAATCGCAGGTTTTTCCCCCCATGTTAAATGCAGATTCAGAAGGAATGTGTAACTGCAAGATACCCCTTCCAATAATGTTGTATAAATGTGAGGGGCTTTGGAAAATGATTAGGACATTGAGGATTATGTAATCCTATTTAGATGACTTATCAATGAATAAGATTTTGAAGAATATATTCAAACATGTGACCTACTTTTGGAAATATATTTTAATGTAATGTGGTCAAACCTGGAATTAATTATTGATTGCTTTGTAGAGATAATGAGGGAAGTTATCAAAAGTCATGACCCTCTAGGTTCCCTGAAATTTTTAAATTATGTGTTGGACTTTGCTCTAGAACTGTAGGTCTGGGTAAAAATGTAATAATGGAAAGATTGTTTTGTGAAATCTAGTTCTTACTGTGTCACACTTATTACTGTTTTGTTAAATCTTGAAATATTCTAATAGGTTGAATGAATTCTGAAAAGTAATAATTAGTATTTCAAATATAATTAATAATTAAGCAGATTTATTATAGAGAAATTGCTTGCATGAGAACTTGACAATGATATAATATATATAATTGGAATTTTGTGGCAGTGTGTATATATATTTATAATCTCAAAGATATGGTTGTTTGCTTTAAAGTAGAAGTACCTGAACAACATGGGAAAGAAAATAATGATAATAATAATTTGATTTTTTTTTTGTAACAGCCTCTGGCTAATTGTTTTGTGAGAATTCTTAGAATAATCTCCTAGCCAAAGGGGGTGTTTATTTATTGTAATACAGCAGGCTATCCAAGAGGACTCTAATTTGCCACATTTCAGACAAAGGGATGTGGTTTTTCAGATTAGAAGTTAGTGTCACCAGGAGGATAGAACTTCGAGTTGAATTATGAAACCTATGTGTGAAGTTTTTGTATGTCAAGGAACACTCCAGATGCTGGGGGAACTTGTCAATTTATTTAATGTATTCTGATGACAGGGACACTCAGAGTAGATCTAGGTAGGGAAGGGGATTGATTGATTGTGACCCCCCCCCCCCCCATCCCGATTAGAATTAACGTAGATTCCCTTGGAGATCTAATTAGATGGAATTGCTCTTTTAGATCATGAGACTTTTTTTTTTTTTTTTTTTTTAGTTTTTGCAAGGCAGTGGGGTTAAGTGGCTCGCCCAAGGCCACACAGCTAGGTAATTATTACGTGTCTGAGGTTGGATTTGAACTCAGGTACTCCTGACTCCAGGACCGGTGCTCTATCCACTGTACCACCTAGCTGCCCCTAGATCATAGGACTTTTAATTGGCTTTTGTTTTGTGTCTGACATCAGGTATGATCAGCAAAGGAAGTGCTGTTGTGTCAATGCTCTCTTAAAGTCTGCAAGTCTGAAGGAGTTTTGGACACTACACAGGTTACAAGTGTCTTGGAAGAAAAAACCTAAGTGGTGACTTTTCAGTGCAACCTGATGTTGGACCCTTTTGACTTGACTTCCCCAAATGTGACATTAGAATGTCTCACTGGATAAATCTAAAATTTGAATTAAGGCATTTGACTATCCACATGACCTCTGCCTGGAAACTGACATTCAACATTATAATTAATAAAGAATTTTCCTTTGATGTCTTAAATCTTTATGGGAAATCACTAAAGTCAATCTTATATGGAAATTTTCGGTCAAGTGGAGTTTAATAGATAGAAAGGCTGTCATGTGGTTTTAGCATGTGCTGTTAGTCATATGCTTTGAGAAGAATTAATATTCTTTGATTTGATTTGATTTCATGCTAGGAAAAGGATATTTAGGTAAGAAAAAAGGTTATATAATCTCAAGATACACTTCTGTGCAGATTCAAGTTCTACTTTGAGAAGGGAATGTAAGTCAGTTGAGTATATCAGGAGAAGACTCACCTATAGTTCAGTTAAGAAAAATTTTGGGAACAAAGAAGAATTTTTTTTAGTTAAGGATATTTGAGTTATTATTTTAATGAAGAGGAAAGATATTAAGGTTATTTGTATGTTGCTTACTGGAGACTCTATATAAAGATGGTCATCTAATGTAAATGTTATAAACTCAAGTTAGCTTGATAATTTTCAACATATTCACTTGTGAAGTGAACAATTATGAAAGTTATATTTTTGTTAAAGTAATGTATTATATCAATGTGACAGTGAGTAAGGCAAAATGTGAATTTTAATAACTTTAGAATTTTATGGTATATAATGATGAAAATATTAATCTACCTGATAAGATGTTGTATTAATAAATTCATTTACCAGAAGAGGAGAGCTCAACAAGTCATCTGAATTGGAGATTGGAATGAACTCTGCAGATATAGAAAGACATTGAATGTTTCCAGGTGAAAAGAGAGATAAACTGGATGAAATCATCTTCCTCCATTGTGTCTATGATATGTCTGTATGGGTTCTTTGGTCAGGGTTCCAAGAAGAAGATGGGTCCCCAGTGGACAGGAAAAGAGAGAGAATAGAACCTGAGTGTGTATCAAGAATAGTGTGAGAGAACTTCAGCTGCTATATATGTATGTGTATATATATATATATATATATATATATATATATATATATATATATATATATATATATATATGAAGAGGAGGCATTGAATGGAATATTCCCTCTTAAGATTTAATATTCCTAGTGAAGTCCTCTCAGGGTTAAAAATCATTAAAACAAAGACAGACTATTACTCTTAGACTGTTCTTAGAAGAAAGAGGGAGAAATACCTTGCATTCCCAGTCAAACATCCTCCTGATTTTGTTAGGGAAGTAAATAGTGGAATACTTCCAGAGAAGAGACTTCACATTATTAGTTAGCCACCTATTTGGTGATAGACTGGGAGAAGATTAGATTGTCTTCTCTTGTTTGATGATAAGTACTAAGAACACCTTGCATACTCAGACATCAAATCATTTAGATAGACAACAAAAGGTCAATAGAAATCTTCTTCTGATACCCTCACCATCTGGATGGTGAAGAAATATTCTTTAAAAACATTTTATTTTTCTCTTTGTTACTGGGTAGATATTTTTTCATAAAGATTGTATCTCTGGGGTGGAGCCAAGATAGTGAAAGGAGAAGAGTCTCTCTTAGGTGCTCTCTCTCAAAAGTTATAAAATAAGGATGCTAACTAAATTTTCAAAAGACAGAACCCACAGAAAGATCCAGTGAGACAGTTCTCCATCCCAAGGTAACCTGGAAAATAGTGGAAAGGCTCCACTCCAGGGGGTTAGAGGGGTTGCTGCCAGAGTGTAGGAACTTCAGCCTCCTGGAGGCAGCCCCAGGGAGCTGGGAGCTGTGGCTCATGGTAGCAGGGGAAGTTTTCTGACCTACACTTGGGGAACACCAGGTGGGTGAAGGCCAGCCCTTAGGACACTCAGAAAGCAGCTTTGCCACAGCAGCCCAGATCCAAGAAGTGGAAGCAGGCAGAGCCAGTAAACAGGAAGGCCCAGGCAATGGAGCCTTGAGTGCTCAGCTTACGAAAGGGAGGGGAGTGGAGAGAGACTACCAAGCTCTGTCCTCTGTCCCTAGAGCAGGACTCTGGGGCTCTGACCACATTCAGATCTTGATCGCAGTATAGGCGCCCCCCCATAGAACAGCAGGCGCCCCTCCACTTCAGCCCCATGCCAGATGGGTGTGCTTGTGGTCATTTACAGACGAGGATGGAGGACAGAGCTTCACACACTGAAATTATTGTTGAAGAAGTACAAGCTCCTGCATGTAAAGACACCAAGAAAAACAGAAATTGGTCTCAGGCTATGACAGAGCTCAAAAAAGATTTTGAAAATCAAGTGAGTGAGATAGGAGAAAAATTGGGAAAAGAAATGAGAGAGATGCAGGAAAAACATGAAAAAGAAGTCAGCAACTTCATCAAGAAGATCCAAAAATGCTGAAGAAAATAGCATATTAAAATCCAACTTAGGCCAAATGGATAAAAAAGTTCAAAAAGTTGAGGAGAAGAATGCTTTAAAAGGCAGAACTGGTCAAATGGAAAAAAAGAGATAAGAAAGCTCTCTGAGGAAAACAAATCCTTCAGATCTAGAATGGAGCTGCTGACATTACACAAAATCAGGACACAATAATTCAAAACCAAAAGAATGAAAACTTAGAAGAAAATATGAAACATCTCATCAAAAAAGCAACTGATCTGGAAAACAGATTCAGGAAAGATAACTTAAAAATTATTGGGATAGCTGAAAGTCAGGATGAGGAAAAGAGCCTTGACATCATTTTTAAAGAATTTCCCCACGAAATTTGCCCAGAAATCCTAGAAGCAGAGGGAAAAATAGAAATTGAAAGAATCCACCAATCTCCCCTGGAAAGAGATCCCCCCAAAAAAAGACACCAACCACAAGGATTATTATATCCAAGTTCCAGAACTCCAAAGTCAAAAAGAAAATATTACAAGCAGCCAGAATGACACAATTCACCTATTGTAGAGCTGCAGTCAGGATCACATAGGACTAAGCAGCAACTACATTAAAGGCTCCTCGGACTTGGAATAAAATATTCTGGAAGACAAAAGAGCTCAGAATGCAACTGAGAATCAACTACCCCACAAAACTGAACATCCTCTTCCAGGGAAAAAAGATGGACTTTCAATGAACCAGGGGAATTTCAGATGTTCCTGTTGGAATGGCCAGAGCTAAACAGAGAGTTTGATCTTCAGGTACAGGACTCAGGTGAAACATAGAGAATGGAGGAGAAGGGTAAAATATGAGGGACTTAATGATAATGAACTACATGATACTGATAATACTCCTAGGAAACTCCTCATTTAATAGAGCAGGTAGGAGGAGTTTTTATGGATCAAGCAAAGGAGAGAGCTGAGTTTGAAGATATAATATAATGTAAAAATGGAGTCAATGGCTAAAAGGGAAATGTAATGGGAGGAAAAGAAAGGAGAGGTAGAATAGGTAAGCTATTTCATATAATAAGATTTTTTTATTACAATGGGCAATTGCAATGATATGAATGACAGGAAGGTGAGGAGGAATGAGGGAAATTTCACTCACATCAGAGGTGGCTCAGAGAGGAAACAGCATATATTCTCAATGGGGAATAGACATCTAGAATAAGAAGGAGAGAAGAGAGGAGGGACAGGGGATGGGTAGGATGTGAATGATGGAGGTGAGGGTAGATTATGGGGGAGAGTGGTCAGATATAACACATTTTCTTTTTTACTTCTTGTAAGAGGCTGGGATTGGGTAGCCTGTCTAGAACCACAGGGCCGGGTGGTTGCTGGGCCTTAGGGGTGGTAGGTGAGCTTCAGGACTCTTGGTCCCAGGGCCTGTTATTAGTCTGCTGTGCCACTCAGCTACCCCACAGCACATTGAAGAAGAGGGACAGAGTGAAAGGAAAGAGAAAATTTAGTGTATGGTAGTGGGGAAGTACGAATGGAGGGGGTTGCGATCAGCAATGGCAACAATGGAAAGTTATATAAATAGTTTTTGTGATGGACTTGTCCTAAAGAATGTGAACCACCCATGAAAGAACTGGTGATGTTAGAACACAGACTGATGCACATTTATCATCATTATTATTGTTGTTGTTGTTGTTGTTGTTGTTGTTGTTGTTATTTTGAGGAGGTGGGGCAGATGGCATTGGGTGGCTTGCCTGGGGTCACACAGATGGGTGATTGTTGGTTGTTTGGGGCTGGATTTGGGCTCAGATGCTCCTGACTCCAGGGCCAGTGTTCCATCCAATGTGCCACTTAGCTGCCCCAATAATATCATATTTTTATTACTATTATTATTATTATTATTATTATTTTAATATTTTCTTCTTTTCTTTACTTTATTGCTCATGAGGATCTATATTTTCTGGGGGAAAGGGGTATTATGTTTGCTATTTTAATATTATAGAGAAACACATCATTTGTTCAAAAATAAAATAAATATAAAAAAGATTGTAACTCTGAAAAACTTAACCAATCAAGTTGGAAGAGAGGGGACTAGGGAGGGGGGAATCACAATAGGTCATATAATCTTGCTTCACTGTCACCTTGGAGCAGCTCCTTGATCTTCACTAGCATTGTGAGACTTGGAGGGTGACCTTTTCTCAAGAAAATCCAAAATAAACTTTCTTTTGTTGCTCAGAGGATTCTCTATGTTTTTTCATTGGAATTTTATTCCACACAGAGGGAAATATAAAGTTATTAATCTTAACTGTATATGTGAATGGGATGAACTGTCCTATAAAATGGAAGTGGATAGCAGAATCGATTTAAAACCATAATCCTACAATATGTTGTTTACAGGTACTGTATTTGAAGCAAAGAGATACACAAAGGGTAAATTTAAAAGGATGGAGCAAAATATATTATGCTTCAGCTGAAGTACAAAACAAAAATCAGCCAACTTGATGTCAGATAAAACTAAAGGAAAAATAGGTCTCATGGAATGGGAAAAGAAAGGAAATTATATCTTGTTAAAAGGTACCATATCTATGGTATGAACCTATATCATTATTAAGCATGCATGCACCAGTTGTATAGCATCCAAATTCATAGAGGAAAATCTGACTGAATTATGAGGAGTCATAGAAAGCAAAGTTTTAATAATGGAGACCTCAACTTTCCTCTCTCAGAACTAGATAAATGTAACCACAAAATAAACAGAAAAAAATTAAGAAGGTGAAAGAAATCTTAGAAAAGTAAGTATCATAGACTCCTGGAGAAAATAACAGGGATAGAGAAGAATATACTTTTTTGTAGGCAATGCATGGGACCTATACCAAAAAGGACTATATGCTAGGGGAAAAATAACCACCTTGTAATCAAATGCAAAAAGGCAGAAATAATAAATAAATACCACTCAGACAATGATACAATAAAAATTATATGTAAGAATGTGTCACAGGAAGATAAACCAAAAACTAATTGGAAACTAAATAACATAATTTTAAAAAGAGTGGATCAAACAGAAAATCATAGAAATAATCAATAATTATCATCAAGAAAATTGATAATAATGAGACATCATATCAAAATTTATGGGATACAACCAAGGCAGTTTTAGGGGAAACTTCATGTCTCTTAATTCTTATGTGAATAAAATAGAGAAAGAGGATATGCAACTAAAAATCGCAGGGGGGGGGGGGGAAACTGATTAATGATCCACAATGAAATACTAAATTAGAAATTAGGAAAATCAAGACAGAGATTAATAAAATTGAAAGCTAGAAAACCATTAATTTAATAAATAAAATTAGTACTTGGTTTTATGAACAATCTAATAAAATAGATAAACTTTTGGTTAATCTGATTAAAAACAAAAGAAGATAACTAAATTTCTAGTATCAGAAAAAGGGTGAACTGGACAACAATGAACAGGAAATTAAAGAGATAATTCAGAGATACTTTGCTCAACCATATGCCAATAATTTTGATGACTTTAATGAAATGGATGAATATTTAGAAAAAATATAATCTACCCAGATTAACCAGAAGTGGAAATAAGAAATTAAATAACCCCATTTCAGAAAAAGAAATAGAAGAATCCATCAATAAACTCCCTTAGAAGAAGTTTCCAGGTTCAGATGAATTTACAAATGAATTCTACCAAAGATGTTAGGGACAATTAATTTCTCTAATTAATACAAATAACCAGAAATAAATAAAACTAATAAAAAATTATATTCAATGTTGATGAAAAAATCTCAAATAAAATTTTAGCAATGAGATTATATCAAGGTATTACTAGCATAATATACTATAATCAGGAAGGATTTGTAATAGACAGATATGGTTCAATATTAAGAAAACCCTCAACATAATTGAACAAATCAATAGCAAAACCTACAGAAATCATATTAGTATGTCAATAGTTACTTAAAATAGCCTTTGGCAAAATACAGCATCCATTCCTTTTAAAAACAGTAAAAAAGTGTATTAATAAATAGTTTTCCTTCAAATAATAAGTAGTATCTATCTAAAACCATCAACAAATATTATATGTAATGAGGATAAACTCAGAACATTTCCAATAAATTTGGAATGAGATAAGGATGCCCACTATTATTTTAGACATGTTAGCTTTAGCAATAAGAGAAGGCAAATAAATTGAAAGAATCAGAACTATGGAAGTGGAAAGTGGAAAGCAAAGCTTTGGTTCTTTGAAGATGATTGATGTCATACTTAGAGATCCTTAGAAAATCATCATGAAATTCAATGAACCAGTTAGCAAAATCAGCAAAGTAAAAGGATATAAAATGAACCCAGTTAAATCATCAGCATTTCTATATATGAACAGCAAGAGATGGAGGAATTCCATTTAATGTAACTAAATACCTGCCTGCCCCTGCCCTGTGGCTGTTGGTCTCAGTTCTGGCTTCAAGCCGCACGGAGCTACCACTTCGCCTCTCGCAGGTTGAACTTTGCCTTGTAGGGCTCGCGCTCTCAGTTTATGCACTGCACGAAAAGGTGGAGCACGCCCGGAGCTGGGAGTACCGCAACTTATTGCGACCTGGGTGAGTCTGTCGGCTGTTTTCCTCCCTACAGAGTAAGGGATTTGAGCTAGTGGAACCCTTCCTGGGTCCTGACAGCGTCCTGAACCAGTCCAACAATGTCTTCAGTCTTATCTTTTATAGCCAGCAGCTCCTTCTGGGATGCTCCAGTGCTTCATGGGCGTCCTCAGTCTTGATGTTCAGCTCTGTGCTTTCTCTTTTGGGTTCAGTTTACCTGGCATGGATTTTATTTTTTGTTACCACCTATGTCAACAATTTGGGCCTAGCTATACTTAATTACCAGAAGGCAATGAGGCCCTTCAAACTACAAGATGAAAATAAAAAGGGACACTGACTTCCATGATGCTAGTGGGAATGGGCAAGCCCCAAATGAACAGTGATCTCAATCAGGAATCTGCACCATCAACTACCAGAGTTTGGATGAAGACTGAAGGATGATGGCAGCATCCATACTCACAATTTAATCTATGTTTGACTGTATTCCATTAACTTTTTGTTCTTGAATCTCTACCACATCTCCTTGCTTTCCTTATTCAAAGATAGGGGGGTTGCTTTCAGGATGCCTAGGCAGGCCTCTGTTCCTCTGTACAGCCTAAGTTTGGAGTCACCTGCTAATTCCACCCTTTTCTCCTAGACTACAAGGTGTAGGAGAAGCTGGGATAAAAATTGTTGGGTCTAACCTAATAAATGCTATTCAATAAAAAAAAAAATTAAGACACAAAATAAGTAACTAAACATCATTAAATACTTGGCAATCTACCTCCCAAGGAAAACCCAGAAATTGTGTGAACACAATTATAAAGCACTTCTCACCAAATAAAGTCAGATCTAAATAACTGGAAAAATGTCAAGTGCTCGTGGGTAAGTCAAGCTAATATAATAAAAATGACAATTCTACCCAAATTAAATCACTTACTCAGTACCATAGCAAACAAACTACCAAATAACTACTTTACAGAAATAGAAAATGTAGTTGCA
Source organism: Macrotis lagotis (assembly GCF_037893015.1). Taxonomy (NCBI): domain Eukaryota; kingdom Metazoa; phylum Chordata; class Mammalia; order Peramelemorphia; family Peramelidae; genus Macrotis; species Macrotis lagotis. Next base: position 236,977,561 of record NC_133661.1, read on the forward strand.
AAATTCATCTGGAGCAACAAAAGTGCAATAATAACAAGGGAGCCAATGGAAAAAAAATTAAGGGAAAATGGCCTAGTTTTACCAGAAGTAAAATTATATATAAAGCAGCAGTCATCAAAACAACCTGGTACTGGTTACAATCTAGAGTAATATATCAATGGATTAGGATAGATTCAAAAGAAACAGTAAATGACTACACTAATCTACTCTTTCATAAAGCCAAAGACATTGTATTCTGGGATAAGAACTCACTAACTGACAAAAATTGATGAGAAAACAGGAAAGTAGTATCACAAAACCTAGCATAGACCCACATCACACAGTCTATATGAAAATAAGCTCAAAATGCATTCAGGACATAGACCTAAAGGGCAAAACCATAGATAAATTAATAGACCAAAAATAGCCTATCTAGAAGATCTGTGGAATGGGCATAAATGTATAAGAATTATTGTACATTATAAACTGAGAAATGAATGATTCTGACAATCTTAAATTAAAAAAATTCACTAATAAAATCAATGCTGTCAAAGTTAGAATGAAAGCAGAAAGTTGGAAAACAATGTTCACAAATAGGATTTCTGATAATGGTCTCATTTTTAAAATATACGGAGAACCACATCAAATTTATAAGGTTACAAGTCATTTTCCAATTACACACAGTTTTCAAATGAAGAAATTATATATATATATATATATATATATATATATATATATATATATAATCATATGAAAAAATGATCCAAATTATTATTGATTAGAGAAATGCAAATTAAAACAAACCTCATACCTATGAGATTGGCTAAGATAACAAAAAGGTGAAATGATCTATGTTGAAGATTTTGTGGGAGGATTGCATTCCTGATGGAGTTGTGAACTGATCCAAACATTCTGTAGAGCGAAACTATTTATATCCTTTGACCCAGCAATTCCAAGTCTAGGCCTATATCAAGAAGAAATCCTGAAAAATGCAGAAAGTTCCAGATGTCCCAAAATATTCATAGCAGGTCTTTTTGTAGTAGTAAAGAATTGGAAATTGAGGGGATACCCTCAAGTTATGGTATATAAATATTATGGAATGCTACTTTTCTATAAGAAATCATAAATGATCAGACTCTAAGGAAGCATGGAGTAAATTACAAGATCAGATGCTGAGTGAAAGGAGCAGAACCAGGAGAAAAATGTAAGCAATTTTCAACAACATTGTAAGATGAACAACTGTGATGGATCAACCCTGAGAGTAACTGCTCTCAGAAGTTCAGAGAGCTAGGACAACCCTATCAGACCATTTATGGGCAATGCTCTCCTCATTCAAAAGAAGAATTACTAAAACAAAACAACACAAAACAAAACAAAACAAAACAAAACAAAACAAAACATGAAGACTGCATTCACCTTTCAAATCAAAATATCTTTTATGTCTTTCTTTCCCTTAATACTAATTCCTCATACTGAAAATGACTAATTCATAAAGATGTTTAGCACAAAAGTATATGTACAACATTAACATGATTGCTTACAGCTGAGGGAAGAGGGTTGGAAAGAGAGGATAGAAGGAAATTTTGTACCATAAAATATACATATGCATATGGATGATTGTTGAAAAATTTTAACAGCATGCATTTGAAAAAAGTCAATTATAAACAAAACAAAAAGCAAAAGAAATTAAAGATTACCAATTAAATTACAAATTAGAAATTCTGAAAATCAAAGGAAAGATTAAAATAATTTTAAGCAAGAATACCATTTTTCTAATAAATACAACTAAGAGCTGGTTTTATGAAAAAAACCAATAAAATATATAAGCATTTGTTTACAAAAACAAAAATATGAGATGATACCTGTGATTTATTCAAACCAAAGGAACTTCTCTGGAATGAGAAAATGTTTCTATCTAATTTGAATTGGCATTGTTTTGGGTCACTTAATTTTTGAGAATTTTCCAGAGCAATTATGTCTTTGACTTGTTCAGGTTTACACAGATACAATGTATTAGAAGTTATCTTCCTACTTCTGAGCTCACTGTTCTATCCATTACTCTTAAATATCTACCAGTATCCATCATACCCTGATTCTCTCCACAAATTTTCCTTTAAAATTTTAAATGTTATTTATAGTTTTTATATATATATAATTGAAATGAAATTGTTTATTGTGAAGTAGATGAATACAAGTTTTCAATAAGTAATACAGTTTATTATCTATAGTTTTTTTTAGATTATTTTTAAATTCTTAGTATAATGAAATAATTATGCAAACAAATGGTAAAATGTGTTTCAAAGAGTTGTACTTTGACTTTTCTATTTGGATAGTCTAAGGATGTAAAGTGCATAGTCTAAGAATGATTTAGAAAATATTCTAAACTTTGCAGCCATATATAACTTTAAACACCATAAAGTTAAGGGGGTAAAGCTTATAATTACGCTGAGATTAATTTTCATGTGCTTTGATTCTTAATTACAGAATGAAATTTTGTGTCATTCCAGTTCATTTGCAATCAACGTTAATTCTATTTTTGAATTATCAGAAAAACATGCTTTATGTTTTACAGATATTCCAGAGTGGGAGGAGGGGGAGGGGGTGGAAAAAGAAGATTCAGAATATTGCTCGACTGTACCAATAACTCCAATCTAAGGAGAAATGGAATATACTTCCAAGATAGTTTCCGTTATCACTTTTTGTAGAATAATCTTATAAGTCAAAGTTATTCAACTAAAATATTTTAATGTAAGACAAAATAAAAAAGATAATATAACCATATCATAATAAGGTAACAAGGAAAATGAAACCAAGTAGTATACAATATAATAATTTTAAGAGAATATCATCTATTGTAACACAGAAAAAGAGCATGATGTATTGGGAAGAAAACTGGTCTTAGAAAATCAAGAAGAAATTCAACAACTATTAATAATATATAGTAGATAAATGAGCCTGGCCAAGACATTTCACCTCTCACAATTCCAGGTAACTCCCTAAGATTATGCTTTACAAAGTTACAGCCTGCATTGTTGGAAGAAGGTTGCATCCTGTGTATTCCCTACATCAATGAAATGACAGATGAACATTAATGAAAACAAGCAGAATGACACAATGCCACCTCAAAAAAAGTTCCAGATGATATAATACTTATGAAGCTATGCATTCCAGTTCATGACTTAAACAAAAAAATCCTGAATTTAACTTAGTAATTAAAACTTTGTAATCAAATAATGATGTTATTTGTGTGAAATGATTTATTCATTCAAAAAAGTGTCTTAACACATTTCCCACATGTTGCAAAAGTTCTGACTTGTTCCTTGGGAATTTAATGATATAAAACTATAAGAGTAAAATGGTTTTTTTTTCTTTTTGAACTGAAATCTATAATTGATAAAGTTTTGAAAGTAGCATCAATTTATTTTTCTTTAAAATACTATTTTATTTTTTCAATTTCATGTAAAGACTTTAACATTATTTATATATATATATATATATGTATATATATATATATAAATTTTTAAATTCTAAATTATCTCATTCCTTCTTTTCCTGAGGCCCTCCCTAAGATGTTAAGCAAATTTATACTGATTATATATATATATATATATATATATATATATTCAAAAATTTAAAGTAAATTCTCATATTAGTCATATTGTGAAAGGAGGAATAGAAAATAAAGAAAAATATGAGAAATTAGGTATAAATAGTATATATACTGTTTTGCATTCAGACTCTTCCAGTCCTAACTCTGGATGTGTGGAATGGTATTTTCCACTATATGACTTTTTGACAATAATACTATTATTGTGTTGCTGTGAAGAACTAAATGATTCATGGTTGATCATTATACAATATTGCTGATACAGTGTGAGATGTTCTCCTGATTCTTCTCACTTGACTTTGCATCAAAGGTATATAAGCCTTTGATCTACCTTCTTGCTTTTTCTTATAGCACAATAGTATTTCATAACATTCATATAGAACAACTTGGTCTGTCATTCCCCAATTGTTAGACATCTCCTCAATTTTCAATTCTTTACCTCCACAAAGAGAGCTGTTATAGACATTTTTTCATACACGAAAGACCTTTCCCCTTTTCTATGACTTCTTTGAGATATAAGCATAATAAGTGTATAACTAAATCAAATCATATGTAGAGCTTGATAGATAAAAGTAGCATCACTTTCGTGAAAAGCTTAATGCAATATATATATATATATATATATATATATATATATATATATATATATATATATATATATATGTTTGTGTGTGTGTGTGTGTGTGTGTGTGTGTGTGTTTGTTGGGAAAAATAGAATACATGCTAATGGAATCTTAAAAAATCTAATGAAGTTCAAGGCAAACCAAAATTTAGTGAAATGAACAATAAGCAATGATATCATTGTCACAGATCTATTTCTGCAAAGTTAAAGCATTTAAAAGTCTAAAAGTATTTAAAGTATTTAAAGATTAGATTTTTCTCCAGAATGCATAAATGAATTTAGAAAATTAATTTTATTTATTCAAGAATATACACACATATAAATAAATAAATAACAAAAACTTAACATATATTTATACATATATATGTGTTTTTGGAATCTACTACTGTTTTTAAAGTTTTGATTGAGAGTAGAAGTTATTAGAAGTAACAAGATGCCAGACTAATAGAGTGACAGGTCTAATATCAGGAAGATATTTTCTGGAGTTCAAATATAGCAAAGATTCTTAATAGATGTATGCCACTGGGCAAATCACTTAACCTGATTTGCCTTAGTTTCTCATTTGCAAAATAGCTAGAGAAGGCAATGGCAAGCCATTTGTCAAGAATACCTTAAATGATATCACAAGTCGGACACAAAAGAATAATCTGAACCCACCCCCCTCCACCAGAAATTTTCTCGAATATGAGTGTTGCTATTATTTCATTGTTTTTATCTCCATTTATGAGGTAAGATATAAATGGGATATTTTTCATTAGTTTATGTGGAGTAATTTGTGAGTCTATAACATACTTTTCCATTTGAAAAACTCTTTGAACATGTAAATTTATCTTCTGCCTTTTAGAATTCTAGTAGAAGGTAGGGTGATAGAGATTCTATTCATGTCTGTCAAATTTATTCAAACACAATTTTGATTCTTTCTAATAAGTCTATATTTTGATAGCTTTTACTTTCTACATAACAGAAAAAAATGATTGTGTGGTATAATTACAGCTATTTTAACTTTTGACCCTTTTTATTGTCACCTATTTATTCCTGTGATTATAAGCAGAAACTTTGTCTATGTTTGTTCTGTTAGTTCAAATGGAGTTTTGGGTGTTGAATTCTCAGAAACTCTTTATTTAGGGGGTGTTTTTACATTGAATAAATTTATTGTCTTATTTTATGAATAGTTAAATTATGCAGAATATTTTTAATTCTCATCATTATATCTTTTTTGTGATAGTACAGGTTATACATTTTGACAACTGCAGTAGCACCATACACAATCTCTAACACTGCTTTGTAAAGTTTAAATTAATCATTATTGTCCAGACTACTGTACCATCTTACCCAAACACTAATCTATGACTTTTCATCTCACTTTTCTGGTTGCCTACCCCATTAGAATGCAAGCTCCTTGATAATGGGGGCTGTTTCTCTTTTTACTAGGGTTTGTTCTTAGCAATTCCCTAGTTCTTTGACACATGTGGTTGTTAGTGAAGAAACTGACATCTAGTAATTATTTAATTAACATTCATCCTATCTATGTCGCTATCATCTACCTATCCATACATCTATCTATTTATCTGACTGACTATTCATCTGTTCTGTTTGCCTATCTGACTATGTGCCTTCTCTATGTGTTGACATATTGTATAGATTGCTTAGTGCAAAATGAAGTAATTTTGACTTCTTATCAAAATCAAATTCTACCTGTTTAACCTTGACCAAGTCACTTAACTGAGACCTGCTTCAATTCCATCAACTTTAAAATTGGTATAGTTATAAAAACTACCTCATAGAATTTTTTTGAGGATCCAAAGAGAAACATGTATAAGTATTTAGCACTGTACCTGGTACAAGATTGTTGGAAATTGTCTGTTTCCTTCCTTCATTCCTCCTCTTCCTCCTCCTCCTCCTCCTCCCTTCTTCTTCTTCTCTCTCTCTCTCTCTCTGTATATGTATATATATATATATATATATATATATATATATATATATATATATATATATATATACTTTTATTCTCTCATCCAATAATTTCAGGCTAATTTAAGAAAATTTTATACTTTCTATACATTCTGGAAATGATCAAGATATATGTAATTATCTTAATAGTCACTATGTTAACAGTTCTCTTAATTTGGTCATTTTTGCCAATGCTGGTCTCATGTAAATGTCATCTGAGAAATGTTTCACTGATTATACTCTTGATTTCTATGATTTTTTGTAAAGTTCATATGAATAAGGCTAAAATATTTTTAAAGTTTAAAAACTACATCATATTCTCTTGTAAGTATTTGTCATTATTATTCATTATTTTGCTGTTGTTGATTAGCTATTCATAATTGTAGAGTTGCTCTGGAATGATGGACCATGCAGTTAATTAAAACTGTATAGATTTTTATTGACTATTTTAAAAATCTATCACTATCTATTATACCCTTTTCAAAATATACTACAATTTCAGGTATTAATGGCTTTAAATATATTCCTTCTGCAAAAGTTTGCTTTAAGAATGTCAGTAAGTCATATGCTACTACAATTCTTTTTAATACATTTATAAATCATGTTTCTTTCCTAAAAAGGACTAAGGCACTTGAAGGCAGCATCATCCATTATTTCTTTGGTCTACATATATGAAATCAAATTATTGAGAATCTCTTCTTACTCTGTAAATAGAAAAATTTTAAATATAATCTAAATAATATTTTTACACCATCATTGCTAAGCCTAGCACTGTGATTATCATCATTATTATCTATTTTATATATTTATGTAGATAAGTTATACTGTTTATAAAAAGACATTTTCTTGCTTTTATTTTGAATCTGCAATATTCTTGAAATTAAAGTATTGATACCTTAAACAATCACTATTTTCTCTAATTGAATTAAAGTATGGGGAGTTAATCTTCCTTAAGCTTATTAAAATCATGTTTAGGATTCTCCAGGATAAAGCATTCAGATAACAATGATGTATAATTAATCATCTTCCCTTATAGTGTTAATTTCATTCACTGGATCTCAATTTCTTAAGCTTTTATTTCCCCATAGTTGCAGTTTAGACAGTATTTGATATGATGTTGTCCTTGAATTCTGAATGTATTGATGTTATATCTAGAAAATTGTGGGAAAATTGTGTATTTTTCTTTGGAAATAGTTCCATAGTGTTCTCCAGAATGGTTGGATCACTTCACAACTCCACCAGGAATACATTGACGTCCCAATCTTACCACAACACTTCAACAATGATTATTTTTCCTTTTTCTCATCTTAGCCAGTCTTATAGATATAAGGTAATACCTTGGAGTTGTAATTTATATTTCTCTAATCAATAATGATTTGGAACTTTTTCATATGATTTTCATATATTTATATATGTATATATATATATATATATATATATACATATATATATATATATCTTTAATTTCTTCACTTGAAAATTGTACATTGATACCCTTTGATTTTTTAAACCATTTTTATCCATTTATCAGTTGGAGAATGACTTGTAACATTTAAATTAGATGCAATTCTCTATGTACTTTAGAAATGAGACCTTTATAAGGACTCCTACTTGTGAAGATTGTATTTTAGCTTTTTGCCTCCCTTCTAATTTGCTCAGTATTGATTTTATTAGTACATTTTTTAAAAATTCGATATAGTCAAGATCATTCATTTTTCAATTTATAATGTACTGGATGTCACTGAATAAATATTTTAATTTGGGTAGAATTGTCATTTTGATTCTATCAACTTTTGGCCTAATCATTTAAATTTTTCAAAAAGGTGAAGAGTGCTTTAAAATTGTGTTCACATAATTTCTAGGTTTGTTTTAGGAGGTAGATTCCCAAGTATTTAATGTTGTCTGTAGTTACTTTAAATGGAATTTCTCTTTCTATCTCTCTTGCTCTTGTTTTTGTTGTTCATTTTGGAAATGCCAATGATTTATGTGGATTCATTTTATATCCTGCTAAGTAACTCAGTTTCTTTTTTTTTTGTTTCAAGGAGTTTTTTAGATAAATTTCTCAGGTTCTCTAAAGATACCATCATATCATCCTCAAAGAGTGAAAGCTTTGAATCCTCTTTGCCAATTTTGATTCCTTCAATTTCTTTTATTCTCTTATTGCTAAAATTAGCATTTCTAGTGCTATATTGAAGAGTAATGATGATAAGGGGTGTCATTGTTTCACCCCTAATTTTATTGGAAATGCTCTGAGTTTATTCCCATCACACATATATTTGTTGCTGGTTTTAGAAAGACACAATTTATTATTTTATATAAAATTCCATTTATTCCAAACTTTCTAGTGTTTTTAATATGAATGGATGTTGTATTTTATCAAGGATATTTTTACATCTACTGAGATCATCATATGATTTTTGTAGATTTTATTATTGATAAGTTCAATTATATTGAGTTTTTTCTAATATTGAACCATCCCTGCTTACCTGGTATAAATTCTACGTGATCATGGTGTATTATCCTAGTAATAACTTGCTATTGTCATATTGCTAAAATTTTTATTAAGATTTTTGCATCAATATTCATTAGGGAAATTGGTACATAATTTTCTTTATCTATTTTGGTTCTTGATGATTTAGGTATCAGTACCATGATGTCAAAAAAGAAATTTGATAAAATTCCCAAATATATTTTTTTAAGTTTATGTTAAATAGGAATTAGTTGTTCCTTAAATGTTTGGTAGAATTGACTTGTAAATCTATCTGGACCAGGAATTTATTGTTGGTTTATTTAATATCTTTTTCTGAAATAGGGTTATTTAAGTAATTTTTCCTCTTTTATTTCTCTGGGAAGTTTGCATTTTTGTAAATATTTGTCCATTTCACTCAGGTAAACAAATTTATTGGCATATATGTTGGCAAAGTGGTTCCAAAATATCTGTTTAATTTCCTCTTTGGTGATTAGCCCACCCTTTTCATTTTTGATAGATACTTTAGTTATCTTCTTTCTATTTTTTTAATCAGAATAATCAAAGGCTTGTCTATTTTATGGCTTTTTCATAAAACTAACTCTTAGTTTTATTTATGAGATCAATTGATTTCTTGATTTCAATTTCATTAATTTCTGCCTTGATTTCCAGAATTTCTAATTAGGAATTTAATTAGGGTTCTTTAATTTGTTCTTTCTCTAGCTTTTTTTAGTTGCCCAATTCATTGCCTTTTTTTCTCTATTTTATTCACATAGTCACATAAAGAAATAAAGTTTTCCCTCAAAATTGCCTTGACTGTGTATCATTTTCTTAGATGTAACTATTGATTATTTCTATTATTTACTCTTTAATGTATTCATTCTTTAAAATTAAGTTATTTAGCTATTTAGTTTTTGGTTTATCTTTCCATGACCCTTTATTACATCTAAATTTTACCAAATAATTATCTGAGAAGTGTGTATTTATTATTTCTGCCTTTTTACATTTGATTATAAGGTTTTTGTGCCCTAGGACTTGGTCAGTTTTGATAAAGGTGCCATGTACTGCTGAGATAAAGGTAGTTTTTTTCTTACCCCTTAAGTTTTCTTCAAAGACATGTCTAATCTAAGTTTTCTAAGATTTCATTTACCTTCTTAACTTTCTTCTTGCTTATTTTGTGTTTAGATTCTTCTAGTTCTGAGAGAATTTGAGGAACCCATTATTAAAGATTCACTGTCTATGTCTACTTAGATTATTTGATTGTTTAATAAGTTTATATTGTGTCAAAATATCATCACAGTTTGTTTGCTTGATTGCTTGATAAGAAACATTGTCTCAAATTATATCAAATTATAATGATTTTTTACCTTTCCCTACTTTTCAAGTACTCTCAAGGAAACACACACAATCCTCCTCACAAGCTAAAGTATTATCTAAAGATAAATCATTTCAGAAGCCATTTGTGCCTCTCCCCTGCCAGGCCTATTTTCTTTACACTTTACCCCCTTTCTCCACCCAGGGTACTTTCCACCTTGTTAAGTGAAGCACCATTTTAGTCAAACTCTGAGTTTATTAACTACAGGGATCTTAAAGATTTCTGAATACTGGGAGGCCCCAAAGGTCTCACTTGAAAACTTTACAAATGATTGCATGTTTTAGGTCACATTGAGTCAAGACCACCCTAGTTTATTCTGCCTTCATCAGACAAAGTACTAAACTTTGTCAGCTCAGCAGCATTAAAGTGGGTCAAAGGATAAGGAGAAACTTAAGTTTCAAGTTAACACTTGTGTTTTTCATTAGGACGTTTTTCAGATATAGTGTTGTCATCTTGGACCTCTTCAGTGAAGAAACAAGACCCAGCTATACCTATATTCTTTAAGTCCAATCTCTTCAGTTATATTTGATCCTGGCAGCTAGTTGTAGCAGTAGATTGAGCTCTGACCTTGGAGTCAGGAGGACCTGAGTTAAAATCTGGCCTCAAATACTTAGTAATTCCCTAGCTGTATGACCTTTGGCAAGTCATTTAACTCCACTGCCTTAAATATTTTCTTTAAAAAGCAAAGAATTATATTTTATCCTTTAACTCTCCTAAGAGAAGTAATATTTTTATTAATTAGAAGTATGACCAAACAGTAACCTAATATTCCCCCCCCTTCAGGAAGTAGACAAGTGCTAGGATTGTATTAATTTGATGGTCTTGACCACCATTTGTTTTGTTTTGTTTTATTTTTTCCTTCCCCCTTTTTCATTGAGCCATATATTTCATGATTGAAATGTCTCTTCAATTCTGGTCTTAGTGTCTGGAAGTTCTAGAAGTCCTCTATGTCTTTGAACATCCATCTTTTCCCTCAACATTTATGCTGATTTTTGTAGGTTAGAACATTCTGGTTTGTAATCCCAGGTCCTATGCTGTCCAATATATGGAATTCCAATTCTTCCATTTCTTCTATGTTGAGGCCGACAGGTCCAACACAAGTCTGATTTTGTTTCCTTTGTATTTGAATTGTTTTCTTTTCCTCAAAATAGATAGACATCATTGAAGATCCTCCAAGAAATCTTCCTTTGAAAGTTTCTTTTAATCTTCTTTTTTTTTGTCAGTGGGATCTGTGGCTTAAATGTCAGAGCAGAGACTTCATTTATCTTTGGTAGAGAAAAACTAGAGGAGCATGTTACCTTCATGCCACCATCTTGACTCCAACCACTGAGGACCAATGGGGTCAGTAGCACAAAGCTAATAAATATTAACATATCTGCGGTCAGATTTGAACTCCTCTTAAATCTAGAGCTTATGGTCTATTCATTGCATCACCTCACTGCCCCAAATTCTCTTTTTAATAAAGGAATATATGTTATTAATTTTTAAAAGATTTTGGATTCACTTCTGGCCAAAATGATGGTGAAGCCAGGCAATATTTTCTTTTTAATTCTTAAATTTATTTATTTATTTTTATCACTTTGTACATGCATATTTCCAAGTTACAAAATTTCCCTCCACCCACCATTCCAATCCCCTTTCCCTCAGCAGGGAATAGTGAGATAAGCATTTACATACATATATTATTTAACATATTGACAAATTATAATTTTTGGCATGAGGAATTATGATTGAGGGAAAGAGATACATAAGAGATAATTTTTATAAAGTGTTTATCAGATTTGGAAGGGTTTTTTTCTGTGTGTTTTGTTTTGTTTTGTTTTATTTTGTTTTTCCTCTGGTTGGAGATTATATAGGACATGACCACTCAAATACATTTATCCTTGCTTTCTGGATTGTCCAGAGGAGTTGCTTCCATCAAGGTTGTTTATCTCATAATATTACTGACATGTACATTGTTCTCTTGTTTACCCCCTTTGCTCAAGATTACTCATTCCATGGTTCTCTAGAGTTTCTTATAGAACAATAATATTCCATAGTATTCATGTATCATAACTTGTTTAGAGATTCCCTAATTCATGGTCATTCCCTCAATTTCCAATTCTTTGCCACCACAAAAAGACATGTTATGAATATTTTGGAACATGTAGGACTTTTCCCATTTTTTTATAATTTCTTCTGGATATAGACCTAAATTGGAATTGCTGGGTCAAAGGGTAAGAATAGTTTTATTGCTCTTTGAGCATAGTTCCATATTGCTCTCCAGAAAGATTGAATCCTTTTATAACTCCACCAGCAATGCATCAATTTTCCAATACTCCCAAAACCTTTCCAACATTGATCATTTTCCTTTTTCTCATCTTGACTAATTTATTAGGTGTGAGATAACTCATTGTTATTTTAATTTTCATTTCTCTAATCAATAGTTATTTGTAGCATTTTTTCATATGATTATACATAGCTTTAATTTCTTCATTTGAAAATTGTCTGTTCACATCCTTGGTCCATTTATCAATTGGGGACATCTTGAACATTTTCAATGCAAAAATAAGATTCAACTATACCCATACCCTTTAGGTGCTTTCTCTTCAACTATATTATACCCTCTAATTATCCTAAGAGAAGTAACATTCTGAAGAATTAAAAGTTTTGTATCTTCCCTTTTAGGTTTTTATACAATGACAGTTCTTTTTTTTTTCTTTTTAGGTTTTTGCTAGGCAAATGGAGTTAAGTGGCTTGCCCTAGGCCACACAGCTAGGTAATTATTAAGTGTCTGAGACCAGATTTGAATCCAGGTACTACTGACTCCAAGGCCGGAGCTTTAACCACTATGACACCTAGCTGCCCCTACAATGATAGTCTTGACCAACATTTGTTTTGTTTTGTTTTGTTTTTTGTTTTTATCCTTCCCCTTTTCATTTACATTTTTATGAAACTTGAGTAATGTATTTGGTGACTAAATTCTCTGTTCAGTTCTGCTCTTTGTGTTAGAAAATTCTAGAAGCACTCTATTGAATTCAACATTCATCTTTTTCCCTGAAAATGTATACTGAATTTTGTAAAATAGTATATTCTGGTTTGTAAGCGCTGGTCTTTTGCTCTCTTATGCATACTATTCCAGGTCTTCAGATCCTTCAGTGTTGAGGCTGATAGGTCTTGGATGAGTGCAATTGTGTTTTCTCTGTATTTGAATCATTTTCATTTTGTTGCTCATACTATTCTCTCTTTTATTTGAGAGTTCTGGGATTTGGCTACTATGCCCTTGGAATTTTTATCCTGGCGCCTCTTTCTGGAGGATTTCTGTGGATTCTTACAGTGGTTATATTGGTATCTTGCTCTAATAGATTTTGGACAGTTTTCACTTGTAATTTCCTATATGATGGTATTTGGGTTCTTTTTTTTTTTTTGATCTATGATTCATAGATTATCTCTCCTGGTCCTATTTGCCTGGTCATTTGTTTTCCCTAAAAGGTACTTTACATGTTCTTCAATTTTTCAGTCTTTTTATTTTGTTTGATGTAGTCTTGTAGATTCCTTGATTCCCATTTGCTCAATTCCAATCTTTAGGTTTTTATTTTCATCAATTAGCTTTTGTGATTCCTTTTCCAGTTGGCTATTTTTACTTTTAATGGAGTTGATTACTTTTGTCATTTTTTCTTAATTTTCCAGCATTACTTTCATTTCTTTTTCCATTTTCATGTTCTCTTCTTTGTTTTTTTTTAATTCTATTTTGTTTTTGTTTTTGCAAGGCAATAGGGTTAAGTGACTTGCCCAAGCTCACACAGCAAGGTAATTATTAAATATCTGAGGTGGGATTTGAACTCAGATTCCAGGATCAATGCTTTATCCACTGCACTACCTGGCTGCTCCTTTAAATTCTTTTTTAAGCTCTTTGGCGAACTTTTGTATTTGAGCCCAATTTCTAGACTTTTGATACTTCCCTGTGAGTGATTTTTCACTATCCTCTTCTTCAAATATGGCATTATTATCATCTCTGTCTGTAAAACAGCATTCTATAAAAAGCACTCGTTTAGCTTTTCTGCTCTTCCTTAAGTTTTTAACTCTGCTTCTGTGGTATAGGGACTTTAGATGCAAGGGTTTTTTTTTTTTGTTTTATTTTTTTCTTTTGCTGGGTTTGGGGTCTGATCACTGGCTTGTTGTTGGCCAAGATGTTTCCTATGCAATACAAGCCTTGCCTTTGAAGAGTATTTTTTCCTCCTTTATGTATAGGATCTGACTTAATAGTGTTTTGTTCCCTACCCATTACTGTCTTTTACTCCAGTGTTCTCAAGGATCAGAATTATTTGGGGTTGGGGGTCCTCCCTGATGGCTTGCTATCTAGCTGTGTGGAGTTCTGCTGTTGTTAAGCTATCTGGACCTGGATTGCACTATGGCTAAAAGATTCTTCCTGGCTTTTGTGCTCTTCCAACTCCTCGACTTTTCCCCCCAAAGACTGGTCTGTACTGAATATCCTCCATGCTTTCTACAGTTGAGAACTTCTTTATACCTTTTCTTTTTCTTGGTAGGATCTGTAGTGTGAATGTCAGAGTAGAGGCTCCAGGAGCATGTGAGCTCCATGCTACCATCTTAGCTTCACCCAGAAGTCTCCCCAATTGTGTTTTTGAGGTAATCATTTTCTTTTTGCATTTGTCTAATTTTATTTTTAAAGTATTTGTCTTATTCTATATTTTTTGTTGTAAGATGTTAATTTTCTCCTGCATGGTCTTTAATTGCTCTTACATTTCTATTCTCAATTTTTCCATTTGATTTTTAAACTTCTTTCTTATATCTTCTAAGTAGTATTTCTAGGCTAGAGTCCAATTCATATTCTCCTCTGAAGCTTCACATAGAGCATCCCTTCAGTCCTCCTTCTCTGAGCTAGTTTCCTTATCTCTAAGGTATCATTCAACAGATCCCAATTTGCACTGGCCTTTTATCATTTGAGCATGTTGACTTTCCCTAGGTTCTTGTTGTTGGAGGAGGGGCTGGTTCACAGACCTTCATTGTTGAGAACCCCAGTGGCACTGCCTATTGCAGTTAGGAACTCCAGGGTGTTATTCACTGTACCACCTAGTAAGGAAGTCAGAATCTTCTGTTGGACTGTCTGTGTTGGGGGTATCAGTGGCCTACACCCTAGGCCCAAGACTGAATCTGGGTTGTCTTCACATTGCCCAGGCACTGTGTTAGACTATCAGGGCTAGAAATGCCAGGGCATCTCTCTGAATGGTTAGTGCTGGGGAAGTTTTACAGTCCACATTGGAGCCTTGGAGAAAGATATGAACACTTGGTACAGTTTCCATGTTTACAATGGAGAAAACCAGGATTTCCTCACAGGAATGCTAGAGGCATCTCTTGTAATACCTGGGTCTCAAAGTTTGGGTTATCCAAACTAACTATGCTGGCTGAATGAGTTTACTGGGCAACTGTGCTCAAACTGTTATAGTCCAGCCACATGAAAACTGAAAAGGCTTTTACTTCCATTGCTACTGTTCTCAGGTTAGTCCCCTACTTCACCTAACCATCAGTGTCTCTCTGCCCTGGTATGCCCTCTATTCCTGTTCTAACAGACCTTTCTAGAAGATGTATCCCGCTGTTCCTTTGTGGCTTCTGTGGAGGTAAAATATGTTAAGAGGTTTGATTCATGTAAGTTCTGAGGGAAAGCCAAGAGAGTTTAAAACAGTGCCCAAATTCTCTCTGTAGGTTATATAATTTCTAACAGCTGTTATTCCAACCTCCTCTGCCATTGGAAAGTTAGGGTACTAGACTAAAAGTCAGTTGAGTTTCTGTTTCTCCTCAAGATTGTCTTTTATGAAATTCAATAAGTCAACTGTCTATATCTTTTTAAGAAGTAAAATATATTTCCTAAAATCCTAAAATAAGTTCAAAATCTCTGTATCAAACTCTCGACAAGAACATAGAACATTATGAGGAGATTGGGCTCAAAATTAAAGACTATTTTTGACAAGGGGAAAAATTCATGTTTTTGTTCTTCTAAGTCTTCAGTGTCATTTATGGGATATTCAAAAGTTTGCTGGTCATCTCACCTGTATTCTCCATAAAGGTAGAGAAACTAATGCTAGTTACTTTGGAATGACATTTAGGACTCAGATGTTAAAATTTTCATATAAAGGATATTATAGATAAATGGAAAGATACAAAAGTCAAATCACATACGCTGAATCTTTTGAAGTTGTCAAAATTCTTCATTATTCACAGAGGAAGAGGTAGAAGAAGATCTAACTCAGATGAAAAGAAGTCTTTCCTCCACTTCTAACACATGGTTTCTTTGGGAGGAAATGTGAGAAAGAAACATGGCGTAATCGCCGAAGAAATGCCCCCCCTCCATTTAAATGATGATTTACAGATGATTCTTATGGCATGGTCAAGTTTTCTTTGTCTATTCCAATAGGTTTCTAATTTGAAAGACTTCTCATTCAAGATTTCTGTTGTGTTGAGTGTTTTGATCCTTTTTTTTTTAATTTATTAAAGTATTAGAGCTAAAATGGGGCAGTATGCTTTGATAAGACCGTTATCTAACATTGTTCACAAAGACATTGGATCCTAAATTAGCAGCTTAGACAAAAGCATAAAGAGTTAATAATTGAAGAGCTAAAAATTACATATATATATATATATATATATATATATATATATATATATATATATGTAACTTTGTATAAAATGGTCCTACTCCATTGGTCACATTGACATTTATTTTGCACAAGTTCCAAGAATTTAAAGTTATATTTTTGATGTTAAAAAGATATAGGGGAAGCTAGGTGGCACAATGGATAGAGCACTGGCCATGGAGTCAGAAGGATCTGAGTTTAAATATGACCTCAGACACTTAATATTTGCCTAAATTTGTGACCTTGGGCAAGTCATTTAACCCCATTGCCTTAAATAAATTAAAATTATTAAAAAAGATATATATATATATATATGTGTGTGTGTGTGTGTGTGTGTGTGTGTGTGTGTGTGTGTGTGTAGTTCTTTCCTTCTGATTCTTTCCATTTTAAAAATATTTCCAACAATCATGAATTTTTTACAGTGAAACATTTCAGCATCTATGACTTTTTCTTTTCCTGTCACTATTGATAGCCTTTTACAGTAGAATAAAATCACTTCATCTTTCTGACTAAAGAAAAGTTTAAGAGAAAGAATTTACCAGCATAAATCCTGCAATGAATTCAGCACTTTTTAATTTTTCCTCTTCTCCATGATTTTCCTGTTCTGCCTACATTTTAGCTCCAACCCTACTTTCCAAAAAGTGAATTCACTTTACTCTCTTTCATACCCTTTATATTTCAACTACACTACCCTTCTAACTTTTCCTCTGATACAGAATTCTATTTCCTGCTGTTGTGCCTTTGCAGACATGGAGTCGTTTGTATATCTAGAATGTACAGCTTCTTCATCTTTATTTCCCAGAATCTTTAACTACATTCAAAACTCTGTTCAAATGTATCCTCCTCTGAGAAGTTTGTCCTGATTCCTACTAATTCTTAATGTTTTATCCCTAACTTCCATTATTTTGTATTTTTTATCTATGTCTTATTCCCCACCACACACACACACCAAAAGCAAAACAAAATAAAACAAAACAAAGGAATAAAAATCTTTAAACTTTTTGAGGAAATGTTACATTGTTCTCCTTGTCTTTTATCTCAATTGGCTATTACAGTTCTTTTCACACAGTCTAAACTTATTTTATATTTGTTAAAAATATATTGCATTTTCTGACTCCAATATAATCAGTTAAATCAAGCATTGCCTATTTCTCAGAATTCCAAATCAAATTTGCGTTACCATTAGGAAAATATGTACTTCAGTAGATCTCTATTTAATTATGCTTTGGATAATCCCCCTTTAAAAGATCCCATTCAGTTAGAAAGATGAAAATCTCATACTTAAATGTGTCAAGTGAACATATATAATGGAATTTGTTATGGAAAAAAAGGTAGCCACAATATTCAAAGATATATGAATGAAGGATCAAATCCATCTTTGAAAAATCATTTGCTTGGACTCAACATTCACTCCAAATATGCAGCTTTAAAGCAGCTTTTAAAACCTTTACTGCTAATCTGGATAATTGAAATAGTAATTTTAATTAATATATTGAGGCAATCCTATAGTATAATGCCCAAAAGACCAGTGGAATAGCAAAAATATATAGTCTATATTTAGAATTATATATATATATTATATATATATATATATATATATATATATACTCTTTATTTCTTTGTATCTCTCTCATTCTCTCTCTCTGTCTCTTTATCTTTAAAATCCAAATAAAGTAGATCTAAAAATCAACTGAATTAGGTGATGAATCAAAGTAGATTTTTTTAACAACTAACCTGCCAAATTAACTGAAAATATCAATGCTTATTAGTCTCCAAAATTAGAGTATAGACTTGTATAAGGGAAAATAAATATTAAAACTTAAAAGTATGGGAAAATTCCAAAAGAACAAAGAATAAAATTACTTTAAATCGTCATTATTTTTTAATTTATTTTAGCATATATATGCATGTGTATACATGTATATGTATATATGTTTCTATGTTTATATATATATATATATATATATAATATTACTTGCAGAGTTAGAATAGGTACAATTAAATAAGGTCTCAAAAATTCAACATCACTGAAATAACTGAGATGCAGAATGTTAGAGAGCCAATTAACCTTAGATTTAAATTAGCATAATAGGAAGCTTTGTGTAGAAGTGATCATTGTGCATGGGAAATCTTTAGTTATATATTCGTAATTTCTAATCATACTTTGTTCAATCTATACATTATCATTATTAAAAAATAAGTCTTAGTACATGCACATTCTATTCTTCATGGAAGCAGATAGTTAAAGGAGATAATGACAACAGAGAAGGTGGAGGAGTAAGCTCTTACACTGATTGAATTTTTCACAAATTTGGAAGAACAATTTGTTTAATGAAATCTAATTCCTCTAGAATGTGTTGTTACTAAATAATTATATGTTGAATGAATGATTTATTCTGTGTTAAAAAATGTTACAAAAATTAAGTAGCTAATAAGAGGGGCAGATGATCATAAACTCTTTCAGTATATAAGGGTGATTTGTTATCATTTTTTTCATTAAAGAAATCAATGTATCTTCCTTAATTGTCAAGAAATTTTTATCAGGAAAGACATCATCTGACCATTTCAACATGCAGTCTGGCTAATATACCATACACTTGGTTTATCTAAACATGATCCTGAATAGGATAGCAATGCTGCCAATATAATGCAGCAGATAATTCAGGTTGTTTCTGGCATACATTTCAAAGTATACTTTTTAATATGAAAGCGTTTTGGGTATGTTAATTCACATCTGTTGTCCATATTTCTGTGGAGACTGAGACTGATGGATTGCATGTTTTGGGAGTTTTGAGCTGCAAAAGGGCTAAAGTTCATATAGCATGAATGCTAAATCCAGAAACAATATGGTGAACTGTTGTAGAGCTCTTGTAGAAATTGAATGATCTAGACCTGATTAGGAAAAAAAAGGATAAAATTACCTTATAATACATATAGAATCAGCTCCATGATTAGTTATGATATGCCAGTCTAGACAAGTTAGGTAGACCTAGTCTTAACAAATAAATCTATAAATAAACCTGGGATATAGGAGAAGAGACATAAATGTGATAAACCTGTTATCCTAGAAGTAAAAGAAAGTAAGTAAAGAAGTAAAATAAAGTAAGTAAAGAAGTAAAGAAGTAAACGAAACCTTCATACTCTTGCCTCAATAAATACAGCATCCTTGCTGACACATTGATGTATTATAATGAAACCAAATAATTTGATTTGTATAAAATATCCATTTCCCTTCTGTAGTAAAGTATGTTTGGGCACATAAACATTGTTATATGTAAGGGTAATAACCTAGTTGGATACAACTTTGACAGTGATTAAACTATGTCTCTTGTTGAATTTCTAAATGTAATTCCTCTTTATGCATTATTTAATATAGAATAAATCTGTGCAAACATTAATTCACCTTCTTCATGATAACACTTTACACTGCTAATCTGCCCTTCTGTTTGCTGGAGAGACAGCACAGGGGAAATATGTTGGATAAAACATAGTGAATGATACCAATGTGGGCAATTGGATGTTTTGATTTACCCATAATTAAAGGCACTTGGAATTAAATACCAAATGATTTAAAGTTGGCAAAGAAAAATAGTATTAAAATAATAAATAAATTAAGCTACAGATGCTTCCAAGGATGAATATTGAACCAAATGATCAAGATTAAACACTTATCATAGTTACTTATTCAAGAGATTTGTTCATCACCAATCAAAAAGTCATACTGTAAGTTTTTCTTTATTCTAAGGTGTTGCTTTCAGTTCCTCAAGATATAAACATGTTAAATGAATATAAATTGTTAACTTTCAAAATTTAATATTATACCCAATAAAGGAGTTTTCCTAGAAGCTACAGAAATAAAAATTCTACTCCCTTTATATTTTTATTTTTATTTTATAATGTTTTATTTTTCCAATTAAATATGAAGATAATTTTAGTATTCATTTTAAAAAAATTTTGAGATCCATATTTTTCTCCCTCTCTCCCCCTCACCTCTTCCTAAAATGGTTTGCCATTTGATATATCATATATATATATATATATATATATATATATATATACACACATATATATGTGTGTGTTTATGTGTTTGTGTATACATATGCTATCATCTAAAATAATTCCATATTAGTTATAATTATGAAAGAAGAAATAACTCAAAAGAAATAAGCTTCAAAAAAGAGTAAAGTGGAAAAAAATTAGGCTTTGATCTTCATTCAGAGTCCATCAGTTCTTTATCTGAAGGTGGTGGATAGCATTTTCCTTTGTGAATCCCTTATACTTTTCTTGAATCACTGTGTTACTCTGAAAAGCTGAATTATTTGTAATAGGTACTTATATAATGTTGCTGATTACTAGGTCCTGTTCCGGTCACTTTGAAACCAATTGTATAAGGAATTACAGGATTTTATTAAATTTTCTACTCATTTTTTACTGTACAATAGTATTACATCACATTCATATATCACAGCTTGTTTAACCAGTCCCCAACTTGATGAACATTGCCTCAATTTTTAATAATTACCATCACATAAAACCCTGCTATTAATATTTCAGCACTTGTAGAACTTTTTTCACTTTTTAATAATCTTTTTGTTATACAGACCTAGCAATGTGTCAAAAGGTACATATTGTTTGGTTGCCTTTGGGCATAGTTCTATATTGCCCTCCAGAATGGCTGCATCAGTTCATAATTCCAACAGTTCAATAGTTTCTCATTTTCCTTTATTCATTCCATCTTTGTTATATTAGCCAATCTAATTTGGGTTACCTATTACCTCAGAGATTTCTTTAATGAAAACTAATTTAGAAATTTTCTTCATCTACCATAATTTTGATGTCTTCTTCTGAAAACTGTTCATATTGTTTGATCATTTTTTAATTGGAGATTGGTTTATATTTTTCTAAATTTGACTTTGTTCTCTGTTTAAAAAATAAGGCCTCTCTGTTACAGACACTTGCTATAAAGTTTGTTTCCCAGCTTTCTGCTTTCCTTATTTTCTTGGTTACGTTGGTTTTGTTTTTACAGATGCTTTCTAATTTCTGATCAGAATTATGTATTTTGTATTTCATAATGCTCTTTCCCCTGTGTGATCATAAACCTGTTACATGTACTTGGTCCTTTAAGAATCTGGATAGTTTGGTACCTTTGTGTATAGCATTGATATTACTTCATTGTCTATGATACCTTTTTGGAAGATATAGTTTTGTTCATTTTATCTTTTAATTCTATTTTCATTTTTTGTTTTGTCTGAGATCAGAATTTCTATCCTTGATTAGGTTTTTTTGGTTCTTTATTTATGTTTACTTCAGCTAAGTGTAATAAATTCTGTTCCAGTCCTTTACCTTTATTCTGTATATATCTCTGCCCCCAGCATGTTCTTTGCAAAAAAAAATTGTAGGATTACACTATCTCTTTCCATTTTATCATAGAGTTTATGCAATTCATATTCACTTTTAACTGCATTAACTGCATTTTGCTTCTTCCTATTTTTCCTCTCTCTCTTTTTACCATTTCCTTCTTTTCTGATAGTCCCAACACCACAATAATTTAATATCCTCCCATCCTACAATACTGTTGTGGAACAGTAGATATAGCACTGAACTTGAAGGCAGATGGACTGTACTTGGAATCCAATATCACATACCTACTAGTTGTGTTACCTTGGGCAAAGTTACTCATATCCAAATCATGTGCTTGTCATGATATCACCTCCCTGATTTCATGACCTTTTTATGAAAGGAAGGACAAATGTCATCATCGACATAAGATAGATTTCTTTATTCATCTATCTGTATTATTCCCCTTTTGAGTCAAATCTGGTGAGAGTAGGTTTCAAGCAATGACTTTCACATGTCATTCATCTTTAATTCTACTGTAATCAAGTTTTCACACCTCTTCATGTGCAATAACTAATTCTATTCCACTTCTCCTTTTCTTCTGTACATAATGCACTCCTTTTGATCATCCCTCATTTAGCTTTTATGCCAGTTCCCAAGATGCATTTTATTCCCTTACTGTCTGTCAATGACCAAATTCTAGTTGTTTTAATAAGTTGAAAAATTGCAAGGAATCACAATTATCATGTTCTAACATAATCATGTATACAGTTAAACTTAATTGAATCCCTTATGTTTTCTTTTTCTTTTTTTTATCATTTTTATGTTTTTCTTGGATCTCATTACTGAAGATTCATTTACTTTTAAACTCGGATATTCTTATGAAAGTTAGAAATCTTTTTATTTCATTGAAAGACCATTTTTTTCTTTCAAGTACTTTGCTTAATTTCTTTGGCAAGGTGACTATTGTTTGTATTTCCACTCCTTTGCCTTCTGACATAGCAGTTCCATGACCTTCAGGCTTCTAATGTTGCAGCCTCTGAGTCCTGTGTAGTTCTGATTATGGTACCCTGATATTTGAATGGGCTTTTCTTCCCAAGCAACTTGCAGTATTTTTCTTTGACCTGATAATTCTGAAATTTTGATACAATCTCCCTTAGAGGTTTTGCCTTGGGATCTCTTCTTCAGGGAACAGTGGGTGATTTTAATGCCTATTTTTCCCTCCAGTATATCAAGGCTTTTTTCCTTGGTAATTTTTCAAAAGATCTTGCTCACTAAGATGAATAAAAGGGAAAATGATGAATGTTGGAGAGGCTGTATTGGTATTGGGATTACATTGGGATACATTGCTAGTGGAGTTGAGAAGAGATCCAAACATTTTGTAGAGAAATACAGAACTATTACCAAAGAGCAATAAAACTGGTTGTACCTTTTGAATTAGCAATTCTCATTCTAGGCTTATATCAAGAAGAAATCATAAAAAAATGGGAAGAGTTCAACATGTTACAAAATATTTATAGCAGGTCCTTTTGTAATGTCAAAGAATTGGAAATTGAGGTTGGGGAATGGTTAAACAAGTTATGGTACATGAATGCTGTGGAATATTATTGTTTGGTAAGAATTCAAGAATGGTTGGACTCTAGAGAAGCAGGAAATGACTAACTTGATCTGATGCTGGGCAAAGGGAACAGGACCAAGAGAATAATGTACATATTAGCTATAACTTTGTGAGACAATCATCCTTGATGGAAGAAACTGCTCTCAGCAGTTCAGAGGGCTACGACAACTACATTAGACTGACTATGGACAATGTTATCCCCATCCAGAGGGGAAAAAAATAAAACAAAACAACAAAAAAATCCCCTTCAGAATATGATGAACACTTTTTTGCACCCCCCATGTTTATTGCTATCATTTTACTTTTTTAAAAATAATCTTTAAGAGAAATAAAGTGAAAGAAAGAGAAAAAATGTGTTTCAGTCTTTGTTCTCATACCATCAGCTCTGTCTTAGGTGAATCACCTTCTTTAACATAAGTCATCATATAAGTTACTTCCATATTTTTCCAGTTACAATTGATGATTATAATTTAATCTCTACCCACTACCATCTATTATATTTTCTCTCCCTTTTCTATCTATCTTACAAAATGTGCTGTGGGACAGTCAAGTGGCACAGCAGACAGAGCACTGGCCCTGGGGCCAGCAGGCCCAAAGCCTACATCCCACCCCAGAGACCAAGTCACTACCTGACCTCATGTTCCCCAAACAGCCACCCAAGCCCACCACCTTGCAAAAAGTAAAAAAGAAAATGTGATATATCTGGCTATCCTCTCCCATGATCTACCCTTTCCTCTTTCAACCACACCCACCCCTCCCCCCATCCCCTTTATCTCCTTTTTCTTCTAGGTTTATATATCATATTGAATGTGTATGCTGTTTCCTTTCTAAGCCATTTCTGATGAAGCTCCCTGATTTTCCTCTCAGCTTCAACCTTTCATACCATTACAAAATCTATTTCTTGATTCTTTTACATGAAATATCTTACTCTTTACATGAAATATTTTTCTCTTACTCCCAGTATGTTTCCCTTTAGCTTTTACAATATATTATACCTTCATATTTGACACTCTCTTGTGCCTTCTTTATATAAGCTCTTTCTAACTTCTCTAATAAATGACAAGGTTCACAAGAGTATTATCAGTATCATCTTCCTATGCAGGAAAACATATATTTCATCATCATTTAATCCCTCATAATTTACTCTTTGCCCTGTCCCCTCTGTTCTCCCCTTGACTCCTGTACTGAAGATCAAATTTTCTGTTCAGCTCTGGTCATTTCAATAGGAAAATTTGAAATTCCTTTGTTTCAATGAAAGTCCAGCTTTTCTCCTGGGAGAGGATATTTAGTTTTACTGGGAAGTTGATTCTCAGTTGCATATAAGTTCTTTTGTCTCATGGAATATTATATTCCAAGACCTATGGGCCCTTAATGTGGATATTACAACGCCCTTTGCAATTCTGACTGTAGCACCTTGATATTTGAATTGTGTCCTTCTGGCTGCTTCTAATATTTGACCTTTGAATTCAGAGTTCTGGAATTTGACTATAATATTCCTTGGGGTTCTTTATTTGGATCTCTTTCCAAAGCAGATTGGTGGATTCTCGCAATTTCTATTTTACCTCTGCTTCTAGGATATCAGGGCAATTTTCTTGTAGAAATTTTTTAAAAATTAGGTCAAGGTTCTTTTCCTGATCATGACTCTCAGGTAACCAAATAATTTTTAAATTATCTCTTCTGGATCTGTTTTTTCTAGATAAATTGTTTTTGTCAATGAAATATTTCACATTTTCTTCTAGTTTTTCATTCTTTTGGTGCTGAATTATTGTATCTTGATATTTCTCAAAATCATCAGTTACCTTTAGCTCCATTCTACATTTGAAGGATTTGTTTTTCTCAGAAAGCTTTCTTACCTCCTTTTCCATCTTGCCAGTTCTGCTTTTTAAAGCATTCTTCTCCTCATTAACCTTTTGAACTGTTTTATCCATTTGCCCTAAACTTATTTTTAAAATGATATTTTCTTCAACATTTTTTGGATCTCCTAAAAAAAGCTACTGACTTGGTTTTCATGTTTTTCCTGCATTTCTCTCATTTCTCTTCCCAATTTTTCATCTACCACCCTCAGTTGATTTTTGCAATTTTTGTGAGTTCCACCATAGCCTGATCCCAAATCTATTTTTCTTGGAGGCATGGGGAAAGAGGTTAGGACTTGCTCATCTTCTGATTTTGTGTTTTGGTCCTGCATGGGACCAAAGTAATTGTCTATTGTCATATTCCTTTTTTTTTTTTCTTTTTACTCATTTCCCAGCCTGTGCCTGGTTTGGAGGTGCTTCTTGAGCTTTTGAGTATTATTGGAACACCTTCTGCAAGGACCTCAGTTACTTAAAGATATTATGGGAGGCTCTGACTCCACTCCTGGTCTTTGAAAGACCACAATCAAACCCCTCTGCCCTGAGGCTTTGAGGAAGGTCACGGCTCTATAGGGGCCCCAGACTGAGACCAGGGTCTGAATATGGACAAAGTCACATAGTCCTGTCCCAGAGACAATGGACAGACCTTGACAGTTTCCCTCTACTCCCTTACTTTCAGAGGACTGAGCACTCAGGTAGTAGTTGCTGAACGGCACCAAGTTAGGCAGCTCCACAGGCCTGTTTCCATTTCATGGGATCTGGGTTGTGCTGAGGGTTGCAGTCATGCTGAGAGGGCCACACTGGCTGGATTTTGTGCTCACTCTGGAAGGGCCTTCTCTGTTGATCTTCCAAGTTGTACTCGGAGCTCCCTGGGGTGGCAGGTAATGATACTGTTTCTACTGTCAGGAGCTAGGGATCCCAAAGATCCAGGTGCCCTGAGACTATTCCTTGAAGGCTAAAGTTCCTTTGCTAGGTGCTGCCTCCTCCAGCCCTGTGGAGCAGAGCCTTAACACTATTATCCAGGTTACCTTGGGTTGGAGAATTTTCTTATTGTATCATTTTGTGAAAATTTATTTGGAGTCATAATTTGAAGGTTTTTGAAATATTTTGGAGAGAGCTCCTAAGAAAGGCTGTTCTCCTGCTAACATCTTGACTCCTTCCCCTAAGGAAGATTTTATAAAAATTCTCTTGTGCAACTCTTTCCATTAATCATAATTCCTCATGCCAAAAGTGACTGATCTGTAAATATGTTGATCGAAATTATGTATGTACAATGCTAACCTGACTATTTGCTGCTAAGAGGAGGACATGGGAAGGGAGGATGGAAGTAAATTTGGTAACATAAAAATATGCATATGGGGGACAGCTAGGTGGAGCAGAGGATAGAGCACTGGCCCTAGAGTCAGGAGGACCTGAGTTCAAGTCCAGTCTCAGACATTTAATAATTATATAGTTGTGTGACCTTTGGCAAGTCACTTAAACCAATTGCCTTGCAAAAACCTGAAAAACAATAAAGAAAACAAAATTCTGCTATTTGATCAACACAAAGAGTGGGATAAAGGACTCTCTTTTCAATAAAAATTGTAGGAAAATTGGAAGTTAGTATGGAAGAACCTTGGATTGGACCAACAGCTCACACCCTATTCCAAGATAAGATCAAATTGGATACAGGATTTAGACATAAAACACAATATTATAAGCAAACTAAAAGATCAAGGAGTAGTATACCTGTCAGATCTATGGAAAGGGAAACAGTTTATGACTAAAGAACAGATGGAGAATAACATTAAAAACAAACTAGATAATTTTGACTACATTAAATTAAAAAACTTTTGCACAGCAAAACCATTGTAACCAAGATCAAAAGAAATGTAGTAAACTGGGAAACAATTTTTGCAACTAGTATTTCTGACAAACAACTCATTTCTAAAATATATAGAGAACTGAGTCAAATTCATTTAAAAAGTCATTCCCTAATTGACAAATGGTCAAAGGATAGGCAAAATCAATTTACAGATAAGGAAATCAAATCAATCAATAGTAATATGAAAAATTGCTCTAAATCAGTAATTATTAGAGAATTGCAAATTAAAGCATCACTGATATACTCCTTCACAACTCTCAGAGTGGCTGATATCACAAGAAAGGACAATGATCAATAATGCAAGCAGTGTGGGAAATCTGGGACACTAATGTATTGTTGGTGGAGCTATGAACTTATCCAACCTTTCTGGAAAGCAATTTGGAATAATGCCCAATGGGCAACAAAAATGTGCATATCCGTTGATCCAGCAACACCACTACTGGGTTAATACCCTGAAGAGATCATGAAAAAGTGAAAAACATCACTTGTACAAAAATGTTCATAGCAGTCCTGTTTGTGGAGGCAAAGAACTGGAAATTGAGTGAATGTCCATGTATTGGGGAATGGCTGAATAAATTGTGGTATATGAATCCCATGGGATATTATTGTTCAATTAGAAACCAGGAGGGATAGGAATTCAGGGAAGCCTGGAAGGATTTGCATGAAGTGATGCTGAGATGAGCAGAACCACAGCAGAACCTAACAAAATCAGAAGATAATAATCAACTTTAATGGACTTGCTCATTTCA
The DNA here is from genome assembly GCF_037893015.1 of Macrotis lagotis. Lineage (NCBI taxonomy): Eukaryota > Metazoa > Chordata > Mammalia > Peramelemorphia > Peramelidae > Macrotis > Macrotis lagotis. Next base: position 237,005,608 of record NC_133661.1, read on the forward strand.
TCAGTGCAAAAATCAGCCAAAATTTTTGGTATTTGTGATGGAGACATCCTGAGAAAGAATTGTAGAGTTTAAACAAAGGCCAAAGACTGTTGTCTTTAATTTTTAAAAAATATCTAGTTTTGCTTTCTCATACCTTATCATTTTCCTTAAGGATATGACTTCTTTCTCATCATATTCAACTTAGATCAATTTATACCAATGGAAAGACTAAAAAGACTTCCTTATGTGGGGATTGGAGAAAGAGAAATGAGATTAGGGGGAAAATTGTAAAATTTAAATATAAACAAATGCATTTAAAAATATTTTCTTCCACCTCAAAAACATAACAAAACAAAACAAGAAGTCTAGGCATTAGTGGATAAAAAACAAAAGATGAAGAAGCCCAAATACTTATTAAAGTGGAGAGAAAGAAGAGAGGATGTGAACACTGAGTAAATCCTATTCAATAAATTTGGCACAGAAAGGGAATGAAAATAATTCCAAATTTGGTTTCAAAATCCATTGGGGCAGGGGGAAATGAAGGGATAAAAAAGGCGAAGAGTGTGATGAAAAATGGAAGGCAATATATATAAATAAAAATAAGCTAGATGTTAAAAATTAAAAGAAAAGATAAAAAATAGAGTAATACATAGGTGAGGAAGAAAAGTAGAAACTGTAAAAGATAGCCTAGTGGGCAAAACTGAATTAGCAATCTTAACTGTAAATGTGAATGGGATGAACTCTCCCATAAAATGGAAGAGATAGTAGAATGGATTAAAAACCAGAATTCTATAATATGTTGTTTGCAAGATACACACAGGATAAATATAAATGACTGGAGCAAAATATATTATGGTTCAGTAGAAGTTTAAAAAATCAGGGGTAGTGATTCACAAAAAGGAAAAGAAAAATGAAGATAATGAATTAAACTACATCTTTCTTTCTTAAATTTATTGACACATTACTAAAATAGTCTTGTTTAAGAGTAAACATAATACCCCCTTCCCCACAAAAATATAAAACCTCATAAGAAATAAAGTGCCTTTCTGTCTGTATTCTGATACCATCAGCTCTGACTCAGATGGTTCACATTTTTTATCATAAGACCATCATTGAAGTTACTTCCACATTTTTCACAGTTGCTGTTGCTAATTGTAATTTCCTCCATTCATTCGTCCCCACTACCATATATTATATTTTCTTGCTCCTTTCACTGTGTCACTCTTCAAAAATGTGCTGTGGGACAGCTGAGTGGTACAATGGATGCAGTATAGGCCGTGCCCCATAACTACTACATCCCATACTAGAGAACGAGCAACCATACAGCACTGTGGTCCTGTAGGTCACACAACCTAGCAAAAAGTAAAAAATAATATGTGTGAAATCTGACTTCTCTATTATGATCTACCCTCTCCTTTAGCACCCACATTCATATCTCCCTTCCCCTCCCCTATCCCCTTTCTCTCCTTTTTCTTCTAAATGTCTATTTCCTATTAAATGTGCATGCTGTTTCCACTTTGAGCCATTTTTTTTAGATTTTTGCAAGGCAAATGGGGTTAAGTGGCTTGCCTAAGGTCACACAGCTAGGTAATTATTAAGTATCTGAGGATGGATTTGAACTCAGGTACTCCTGACTCCAGGGCCGGTCCTCTATCCACTGCACCACCTAGCCACCACCATTTCCCTTTTTTAAAGAAATATTTTATTTATTTTTGAGTTTTTCAAATTTCCCCCCATTCTTGCTTCCCTCCCACCATCCCCCATAGAAGGCAATCTGTTAGTCTTTTCATTGGTTCCATGTTATAAATTGATCTCAGTTGAAAGTGATGACAGAGAAATCATATCCTTAAGGAAGAAAAATAAAGTATGAGATAGTAAAATTACTTAATATTATAACATTTTTATTCTAATTTGATGGTAATAGTCTTTGGACTTTGTTCAAAGTCCATAATTCTTTCTCTGGATACAGATGATATTCTCCATTGCAGATAGCCAAAAATTGTCCCTGGTTGTTGCACTGAAGGGATAAGCAAGTCCATCAAGTTTAAAATCACCCCAATGTTGCTGTTGGGGTATACAATGTTTTGTTGGTTCTGCTGATCTCACTCAGCATCAGTTCATGCAAATATTTCCAAGCTTTCCTGATTTATCATCCCTCTGAGCCATTGCTAATGAGAATGAAGGCTCTCCCATTCCCCCTCACCTTCCCCCTTCCATACCATTACAAAAACTACATGAAATATCTTTTATGTGAGATATCTTAACCCATTCTACCTTTCCTACTCTTACTCCCAATATATTTCCCTTTTAGCCCTTGATTCCATTATTACAATATATATTATCTTCAAATTCAGCTCACCTGTGCCTTATCTATAAAAGCTCCTTCTATCTGTTCTACTAAATATGAAATTTCATATGAGTATTATCATAAACGTCTTTCCATGCAGGAATATACACAGTTCATCATCATTAAGTTCCTTATAATTTGCCATTCTCATTCAGTCACTCTATATGTCACCACACTCATATAGTTGAAGATCAAACTTTGTGTTCAGCTCTGATCATTTCAACATGAAAATGTGAAATTCCCCTGTTTCATTGAAAATCCACCTTTTCCCTTTGAATAGGATGCACAGTTTTTCTGGGGAGTTGGTTCTCAATTGCATTCCAAATTCCTTTGCCTTCCAGAATATTATATTACATGACCTACAAGCCCTTAATGTAGATGCTGCTAAATCCTGGGTATTCCTGATTATAGCTCTACTATATTTCAATTTTGTCCTTCTGGTTGCTTTTAATATTTTCTCTTTGACTTCAGAGTTATAGAACCTGGCTATAATATTTCTGAGGGTTTCTTTTTTGGTTTTTTTTACAGGGAAAATAGGTGGATTCTCTCAATTTCTCTTTTACCATTTCCTTCTAGGATATCATGGAAATTTTCCTGTAGAAATTCTTTAAAAATGAGGTTAAAGATCTTTTACTGATCATGACTTCTGGGTTCTACTCATTTTGCTCAGCATCAGTCTATGCAAATCCTTCCAGGTTTCCCTGAATTCTCCTCCTTCCTGGTTTTTAGTGTTCTATTGTTCTAATAGTGTTACATGATCTACATATATGACAGTTTGTTAAACCATTCCCCAATTGAAGGACATTCACTCAATTTCCAGTTCCTTGCCACCACAAACAGGGATGCTATGAATATTTTTGTAAAAGTGATACTTTTGCCCTTTGTTACAATTTCTTCAGGGTATATACCCATTAGTGGTATTACTGGATCACAGGGAATGCACACTTATGTTGCCCATTGGGCATAATTCCTAATTGCTTTCCAGAAAGCTTAGATGAGATGCTTTAATTTACATTTTTCAATAATTAGTGATTTAAAGCTATTTTTCATATGACTATGGATTTATTTGATTTTCTGAAGTACAAATTGCCTTTGTACATTCTTTGACCATTTATCAATTGGGAAATGGCTTTTTAAAAAAAAAAATTGGCATTTCCGGCCAACATGGTGGAGAGAAGACAGGCACAATTATGAAGTATCCTGATCTTTCTCCATTTATCATATGAAACAAACCTCTTAACAGAAATCTGACCCACAAAACCCAGAAAGAAAAGCCAGGGGAAAGAACATCTACATCAGGGTTTGTCTTCCACAGCTTTGGGTGAGTCCAGGTGGGTGAGTCTGGGCTCAGAGGGTGGATCAGCCCTGGATCAGGGAGATTAGCAACTGATTTGGAGCCAGGGAGCCTAAGAGAGAGAGGGACCTGCTTAATAGGTAATGGGGATAGACCACGAGGCTTGAGTAAAACAGGGAGCAGAGGCACTGGTGTTGGTGCTGACACTCTGGAGCTTGCTGACAGGGCTGGGGGTAGAGTTCCAGTGGAGGAGAACTGCAGAGAGCATCCCAGGACTTCTCTGGTCTGAGGAACACTGAGTCCACACCTCCATTGTGGCTGAGGCCTCTTCCAAGAACAAACAAAATTACAGACTAATTCAGCTTCAGGCACAGGTGTGTGAGCAGAAGAACCAGCCCACCTGACAATAGGAAGATGGATGACCTCACCCCAGGCTGGAGCCCACCAATGATTGAAGGTAAAATGATTCAATAGCTTCAAATGCTCCCTTCAGCCTAAGGGAATAGGCCTCAGTCAAGGTCACAGCACTCAAGAGAAAATAACCAGCACCTCCTACTTGTGAGCCAGAGAAATTGCACTCAATGAGTAAAACCTGTAAGGATCCCAACATAAAACCTCTGTGAACCAGCCCCTCCTTAACTCAAGGACTTATCAAAATGAAGAAAGGTCAGCAGAAATGTGGATTAATAAAAAAATTCTTGGAAGAAAAAGACCCTAACTCAGAGAGTCCTACAAACTCTGAGGGGGAATATTATTTGGTTTCTAGCACAGAAAGACTTCATTGAAGAAATAAGGAAGAAATTTAAAAGTCAACTGGAAAATTTGGGAGAGACAATATCTTGCAACAAAAAAAAAAAACAAATCATTAGTAAAATACAATTGGTCAAATACAAAATGAGAATAAATTTCTCAGATCATCAATTGGGCTAATGCAAAAAGAAAATAACTCTCAAAACCTCAAAACCTCTAAAAGCCATTGGTCAAATGGAAAGCTCTTTCAAAAGTACAATTGACCAATTGGAAAAAGGAGTTGCAAAAGGTTAATAAAGAAAATTACTCCCTAAAAAAGAATGGAGTCTGCAGAAACTAATGACTTCATGAGAGAGCAAGAGCCTGTTAAACAAAATAAAAAAATAGAAGAAAATGTAAAATACCTCATCAACAAAACCACTGAATTTGAAAATAGATCGAGGGGCAACCTGAGAATTATTGGACTTCCTAAAAACAATGAAGAGAAGAAAAAGCCTGGACTTAATATTACAGGATCTAGTGATGGAAAACTGTCCTGATATCATGGAACCAGAGGGTAAAGTAGTTACTGAAAGAATATATTGATCCCCTCCAGAAAAAGATCCTAAAATGAAAACACCAAGGAATGTTTTGGCCAAATTCCAGAAGTATCAGATAAAAGAGAAAATCCTGCAATCAGCCAGAAAGAAACACTTTAAATATCAAGGAGCCAATGTAAGGATTATGCAGGACCTGGCTGCATCAAAATTAAGGTATAAAAGGGACTTGAATGAGATATTTCCAAGAGCAAGGAAGTTTGGAATGCAGCCAAGAATACACTATCCAGCAAAGCTGAGCCTTCTCTTCCAGGGAAAAATATGGACATTTAAAGAAATGGAAGAATTCAAAAAATTCATGAAGAAAAGACCATAACTAAATAGAAAATTTGGAAATCAAAAAAGAGGTTCAAGAGACATAAGAAAATTTAAAAAGAAAAAACCCTGCTATCCAATAAGTTGAAATTCGCTATATCCCAGCATGGAGAAAAAGATTCTCATAACTCTTGAGAATTGTAACTCTAACAGAGAGAATATACCTAGCCAGAAGTGATGGATATTCAGGACCTATCCATGAGACTGCTATCCAATTGGATGAAACAGATTATAACCCCACTTGGGAGAAAGACGCAAAAAATAACTTTAAAGAATTTTAACTCTATTAGATAGAAAGTACTTAGCTAGAAGTGATGGATACTCAGAATTTTCTATGACTCAGAATGATTTTAAAAGCCTACTTCCTTTAAAAGGGGGACAGGAAGGAGACACAAGGAGGGAGGTGATTGAATGGTGTAAATCTCCTTACACTAAGAGGTACAAAAAAATCTGTGGTAATATGGGAGAAGAAAGGAGGAGATGAGAAACACATGGATTTTCTTCTCATCATATTTGGCTTAAAGCCAACTTACACACATACTCAGTTAATTTAAAAAACATCTAACCTAAAAGGGGAGGGGTGACAGAGAAAGGGAGGGGCAGGTGGAAAAAAGGGGAAGTAACAAAAGGAAGGGAAGGGAAAAGGAAAAAGGGAAAGGGAAAAGACCAGGGAGGGGGTGATTTAGGTAGGCAAACACACTGAAACATGTGGTATTCAAAAAGAAAATACTGGGGAATACAGATAAAGGGGGGAAGGGGGAAAATACAAACAGAGAGCAGATAGCATGGAGGGCAATAAAAAATTCAAAATAACTTTGAAAGTGAATGGAATAAACTCTCCCTTAAAACGTAAGTGAATACCATAGTGGATTAAAACCCAGAATCCTGCAATATGCTGCTTACAAGAAACTTATTTGAAGCAGAGAGATACAGAAAAGGTTGGAGCAAAATATATTTTGTTTTAGCTGAAGTGAAAAAAAAGCAAGAGTATCAATCGTTATGTCAGACAAAGCAAGTTCAAAATTAGCTAGCATTAAAAGAGATAAGGAAGGGAACTTAATCCTCCTAAAAGGTACCATAGACAATAAAGTTATTTCAATACTGAACATATATGCACCCAATGCCATAGCATCCAAATTCATAGAGGAGAAGATGAAAAGAACTACAGGAAAATATAGATATCAAAACTCTAATAATGGGAGACTTCAAACTCCCACTTTCAGATCTAGATAAATCAAATCATAAAATGAGCACAAAAGAAGTTAATGAGATAAATAGATTGTTAGAAAAACTAGATATGGTAGACATATGGAGGAAAGTCAATGGGGATAGAAAGGAATATGCCTTTTTCTGTGCAGTACATGGAACATATACAAATTGACCATGTACTAGCACATAAAAACTTAATGATAAATGCAGCAAGGCAGAAATAGTGAATGCATTTTTTTGCAGATCACAAATCTAAGAAAAGTCATATGCAATATTAGGCCAAGGAGATATAGAATCAGAATCAACTGGAAACTGAATAACCTCTTTTTAAATAATGCATGAACCAAAAATCAAATTATTGAGAGAATTAATCATTTTATTCTAGATAATGACAATAATAGAAAATCATACCAAAACCTATGGGATTTACTCAAATCAGCTCTCAGGGGATATATTTTATCTTTAAAGGCTTACATGAATAAATTAGATAAAGAGGACATCAATGGAATAAATATGCAACTTAAAAAAATTAGAGAAAGAACAAATTAAAAATCCTCAAATAAATACCAAATTAAAAATTCTAAAACTTAAAGGAGAAATTAATAAAATCAAAAGTAAAAACTATTGATTTAATAATTAAAACCAAAGTTGGTTTTATGTAACAACTAAATTCTGGTTGATTTGATTTTAAAAAAGGAAAAAAACAAATTGCTAGAATCATAAATGAAAAAGGTAAGCTCACCAAAAATGGGGAAGAAATTAAAGTAATAATACGAAATTATTTTGCCCAACAATATGCCAATACATTTGATAACCTAAGTGAAATGGATGAATATTTACAAAAAAATTATATTTCTCAGGTAAAATGAAGAGATTAAATATCTAAACAACCCTATTTCAGAAAAAGAAATTTAAAAAGCCATTATTGAATTACCTAAGAAAAGATTCTAGGTCCTGATGGATACACAAGTGCATTCTACCAAACATTTAAGGAACAATTGTTTCCAATTCTATATAAACTCTCCAGAAAAATAGAGCAAGATGGAATTCTGCCTAACTCTTCGTATGAAACCAATATTGTGCTGATACCTAAACCTGGGAGAGTTAGAACACAGACAGTAAATTACAGAACTATCTCCCTAATGGATATAGATGTAAAAATAATAAATAAAATCTTAGCAAAACAATTATAACAAGTTATCATTGGGATAATACATTATGATCAAGTAAGATTTATCCAGGAATGCAGGGTTGGTTCAATATTAGGAAAACTGTTAGTATACTCAATTATATCAACAACAAACCTATCAGAATTTATACGATCATATTAATAGATGATGATAAAGATTTTGGCAAAATAAAGCATGTATTCCTATTAAAAACAAGAGAGACAGTGTAGGAATAAATGCACTGTTACTTAGAACAATTATCAGTATCTATTTGAAACCATTAACAAGCATTATATTCAATTATATTCAATCGGGAGAGGCTAGAGGCATTCCCAATAAGGTCAGGGGTGAAACAAGGGTTCCCATTATCACAACTACTATTAAATATTACATTAGAAATGTTAGCTTCAGCAATTACAGAAGAAAAAGTAATTGAAGGAATTAGAATTGGGAAGGAAGAGACAAACCTTTCACTCTTTGCAGATGACATGATGTTCTAGTAAAGAATCCCAAGAAATAATCCAAAAAACTAATGGAAATAAATATCAATTTTAGCAAAGTTGCAGGTTAAAAAAGGAACCCTCAAAAATCCTCAACTTTATAAATATATACATATACATATATATATATATGTATATATATATACATATATATATATATATATATATATATATATATATATATATATATATATATATATATATCAAAATACAACAGGAAGAGCTAGAAAGAGAAATCCCATTCAAAGTAACTTCAGACAATATAAAGTACCTAGGAGTCTATTTGCCAAGGCAGACAAAGAGACTTCTTGAAAATTATTATAAGACACTTCTCAAGCAAATTAAATCTTATTTAAATAACTGGGCAAATATCAACTATTCATGCATAGGTAGAGCTAATACTATAAAATGACAATTATACCAAAACTAAACTACCTGTTTAGTGCCCTACATTTCAAAATTCCAAAAAAAGTCCTTTAATGAGTTAGAAAAAGTTGTAAGTAAATTCATAAGGAGAAATAAAAAGTCAAGAAATTCCAGGAATTTAATGGAACAAAGTAAAAAGGAAGGGGGCTTAGCCCTACCTGATATAAAATTATATTATAAAGCATCAGTCATCAAAATTGTTTGGTACTGGCTAAGAAATAGATTAGTGGACCTGTGGAATAGACCAGGTGCAATAGCAGGAAACAATTATAGTAATCTGCTGTTTGATAAACCCAAAGAGTCCAGCTATTGGGATAAAAACTCTCTCTTTGGTGAAAACTTCTGGGAAAATTGGAAGTTAGTATGGAAGAAACTTAGATTGGGCCAAACACCTCACACCCTTTATGAAGATAAGTTGCAAATGGTAACAAGATCTAAACATAAAAAACAATACTATAAGCAAATTAGAAGATCAAGGACTAGTTTACCTGTCAGATCTATGGAAAGGGGAGCAGTTTATGATGAAGGAAGAGAGAGATGGAGAACATCACCAAAACAAACTAGATGATTTCAATTACATTAAATTAAAAAGCTTTTGCACAGATACAAACACTGTAACCAAGATAAAAAAAATGTACTAAATTGGGAAAAAAACCTTTACAATTAATGATTCTTACAAAGAACTCGTTTGTAAAATATACAGAGAATTAAGTCATATTTTTTAAAAAGCCATTTCCCAATTGACAAATGGTCAAAGGATATGCAACATCAATTTACAAGTGAGCATATCAAAGCAATGCATACCCATATGAATAATTGATCTAAATCACTAATTATTAGAGAATGCAAATGAAAGCTTCTCTGAGCTACCCCCTCACACCTCTAAGATTGGTCAATATGACCAGAAAGAATAATGATCATTGTTGGAAGGGTTGTTGGAAATCTGGGACACGATTGTACTCTTGGTGGAGCTGTCAACTCATCCAAAATTTCTGTAGAGAAATTTGAAACTATGCCCAAAGGGCAACAGAAATGAGCATACCCTTTGATCAAGCAATACCACTACTGGGTCTATACCCTGAAGAGATGATATAAAAGGGCAAAAAGATCACTTGTGCAAAAATGTTCATAACAGTCCTGTTTGTGGTGGCAAAGAATTGGAAATCAATTAAATGTTCTTCACTTGGGGAATGGCTTAGCGAACTGTGGTATATATATATATATGTCATGGAACGCTATTGTTCTATTTGAAACCAGGAGAGATGGGGATTCAGGGAAGCCTGGAGGGATCTGCATGAATTGATGCTGAGTGAGATGAGCAGAAACAGAAATACACTGTATCAGCAACATGGGATGATGTTCAACAATCAGGGACAATTTTGGGCTTTCGGCAATGGGGAATAGGATCTATATCCAGATAAAGAGCCATGTAGTTTGAACAAAGGTCAATGACTATTCCCTTTAATTTGGGAAAAAAACAGATATCTTATTGTCTGATCTTATTATCTCTTATACTTTTTGTTTCTTCTTTAAGGATGTGATTTCTCTCTCATCACACTCAATTTGGATCAATGTACAACATGGAAACAAAGTAAAAACTGACAGATTGCTTTCCGTGGGGGAGGATGGGAGGGAAGTAAGATTGGGGAAAAATTGTAAAACAAATAAAATCTTTAATGAAAGAAAAAAAAATTGACTCAGTTCTCTGAATATTTTAGAAATTAGCCCTTTGTCACAAATACTACTTGTAACAATTGTTTCCCAATTTATTACATTTCTTTTGATCTTGTTTACAGTGGTTTTGTTTGTGCTAAAAGGTTTTAAATTTGCTGTAGTCAAAATTGTCTAGTCTATTTCTTTTAGTTTTATCAAGGCAATGGGGTTAAGTGGCTTGCCCAAGGCCACACAGCTAGGTAATTATTAAGTGTCTGAGGCCAGATTTGAACTCAGGTACTCCTGACTCCAAGGCCAGTGCTCTATCCACTGCGCCACCTAGCCACCCCTGTCTAGTCTATTTTTAGTGGTGTTCTCCATCTCTTCCTTTCTCATAAAGTGCTTCAATTTTCACAGATCTGACAGGTATACTATCCCTTGATCTCCTTGTTTACTTATAATATTGTTTTTGTGTCTAAATCCTGTATCAGTTTTAATCTTCTCTCGGGATAATTTGTGAGGTGTTGTGTAATCCAAGTTTCTGATGTAATAAGTTCCAATTTTCCCAAAAGTTTCTAATCAGAGAGTATTTATCCTAATATGTGGACCCTCTGGGTAAATCAAACAGAAGATTACTATATTCAATTCCTGCTACTATATCTAGTCTATTCCTCTGATCCACCAATCTATTTATCATCCAATAACAGACAATTTTGTTTATTGATGCTTTATAATATAATTTTAGATCTGGTAGGGGTAAGCCTTTTTCTTTTTCACTTTTTTTGAAAAGAAAGATTTCATTTATTTTGAATTTTATAATTTTCACCCTATTCGTGTTTCCCTCCCCCCACCTCCCACAAAAGGCAATCTGTTAGTCTTTACATTGTTTAAATGTGAATGTGATGAGAGAGATACTTTATGCTTAAGGAAGAAACGTAAAGTATAAATGCTAGCAAGCATAATAAGGCATAATAAGATAACATTTTTTTCTAAATTGGAGGTAATAGTCTTTTGTCTTTGTTCAAACTCCACAATTCTTTCTCTGGTTATAGATAGTATGCTCCATTGCAATAGCCCATAATTTTCCCTGATTGTTGCAATGATGGAATGAACATGTACATTATGGTTGATCATCACCCACATGTTGTTGGTAGGGTGTGCAAAGGTTTTCTGGCTTTGCTCATCTTGCTCAGCATCAAATCATGCAAATCCTTCCAGGCTTCCCTGTAATCCCATCCCTCCTGTTTTCTAATAGAACAGTACTGCTCCATGACATTCATATACCACAGTTTGTTAAGCCATTCCCCAATTGCAGGACATGCACTCAATTTAAAGTTCTTTTCCACAATCATCAGGGCTGCTATGAATATTTTTGTAAAGTGATGTTTTCATAACATCTTTCAGTAGTGGGGATTTCTGAGTGAAAGGTATACGTTTGTTGCCCTTCGGGCCTGATTCCAAAATGCTCTCCAGAAAGTTCTTATAACATCACAGTTCCCCCCAAAATGCATTATTGTCTTGTTTCCCAATTTACAACATTTCTTTTGATCTTGACTACAGTGATCTTGTCTCTGAAAAAATGTTTTTAATTTAATATAATCAAAATTATCTTTTTTAGTTTTTAATGATGTTCTCCATCTCTTCCGTGGTCATAAACTACTTCCCTTTCCATAGATATAACAGGTAAACTACTCCTTGATCTTTTAGTTTGCTTATAATAGTATTTTTTGCATTTAATCCTGTATCCAATTTGAACTTATCTTGGTATAGGGTGGGTGGTGTTGGTCTAATGCAAGCTTCTTCCATACTAACTTACAATTTTCCCAAAAGTTTTTATCAGATAGTTTTTATCACAATAGCTACACTTTTTGTTTATCAAATAGCAGATTACTACAATCATTTGCTGCTATTGCTGCTAGTCTATTTCACTCAACCACTCTTCTATTTCTTGGTCAATACCACACAGTTTTGATGACTTATGCTTTATAATATAATTTTTGATGTGGTAAGGCTAAGTTTCCTACTTTTCCATTTTTTTAAATTGAATCCTTGGAAATTTTTGAGTTTTTATTTGTCCATATGAATTTACTCAAAATTTTTTCTAATTTCTTAATGTAATTTTTTTGAAGTTTTGATGGGTAGGGCACTAAATAGGTCATTTAGCTTTGATAGAATTTTCATTTTTATTATATTAGTTAAACCTATCCATGTGCATTTGATTTTTGAGCAGTTCTTTAAATCCGATTTTATTTGTGTGAGAAGTGTTTTGTAATTGTTTTTAAAAAGGTTCTGAGTCTGCCTTGTCAGGTAGAATTCCAGATATTTAATATTGACTGAGATTAGTATGAAGAGGATTTTCCATTCTAGTTCTTTCTGTTGTACCTTCCTAGTTGTATATAGAAATGTTGAGGATTTATGAGGGTTTATTTAATATTCTGTGACTTTGCTAAAGTTGTTAGTTATTACTCATAAGTTTTAAGATGAATTTTTTGAATTCTCTACATATACCATCATTTCATCTGTAAAGAGTGTAAGTTTTTTCTCCTTTTTCACCATTCTTATTCATTCAATTTCTTTTTTTCCTCATATTTCTTAAGCAATAATGAATAGAAATGGTGATAATGGGCATCCTTGTTTCACCTCTGATCTTACTGGTAATGCTGCTAGCACATCTACATTGCATATGATGCTTGTTGATATTTTCAGATAGGTACTGATTATTATCCTAAGGAACAATCCATTTATTCCTACACTCTCTGGTATTTTTAGTAAGAATCAGTGCTGTATTTTTTCAATTGTTTTTTTCAGCTATTTATATAATATTCTTTCTGATAGGCTTGTTATTGATATAATTAATTGTACTAACATTTTTTCCTAATATTGAACCAACCCTTCATTCTTGGGCTAAATGCTACTTGATCACAGTGTATCATCCTAGTGATAACATGGTGTAATCATTATGCTAAGATTTATTCATGATTTTTGCATCTATATTCATCAGCTAGTTAGGTCTTTAATTTACTTTCTCTGTTTTAACTCTTCCTGGTTTAGGTATTAGCACCATATTGGTTTCATAGAAAGAGTTAGGCAGAGTTCCCTCTTCCCCTATTTTACCAATGAGTTTACTGGAAACAATTGTTCCTTAAATGTTTGGTAGAATTCAATTGCATATCCATCAGGCCCTGGAGATTTTTTCTTATGAAGTTCAATGAAGGCTTATTGAATTTCTTTTTTTCTGAGATAGGGTTGTTTAGGTATTTAATCTCTTCTTCATTTAAGTTGAGCAACTTGTATTTTCGTAAATATCCATCTATTTCATTTAGACTGTCAAATTTACTGACAGAGTTGGACAAAATTATTTTTGAATTATTAATTTAATATCCTCCTCATTGGTTTAATTCAACTTTTTTCTTTTAAGATACCAGAAATTTGGTTTTCTTTCTTTTTTTAAATCAAATTGTCCATACATTTATCACTTTTATTTTTTCATATAACCAGCTCTTGGTTTGATTTATTAATTCAATAGTGTTCTTGCTTTTGATTTTATTAATTTCTCCTTTAATTTTTAGAATTTCTAATTTGGTCGCTAATTGTGTTTTTTTTAATTTTTTCTTTATCTATTTTTAGTTGCATATTTAGTTCATTTCTTACCTCTTTCTCTAATTGATTCATTTAAGCATTTAAAGATATACTAAACCTGGGGCAGAGCCAAGATGGAGACAGGAGAGGTCTGTCGTTTAGGTGCTCTCAATCAAAACTTATAAACTAAGAACTCCAACTAAATTTTTGAGACCCAGAACCCGCAGAGGGATCCAGTCAGGCAATTCTCCAGCCCAAGGAAACCTGGAAAAGAGCAGAAGGGCTTGGACCATGGGGTCAGAGGGGTGACCCAACAGAGGGGTGATCCACCAGAGAAAAGGAACTTCAGCGTCCCGGAGACAGCCACAAGGCATTGGGAACTGCAGCTCAAGGCAGCAGGGTAGTTTCCTGACTTACACCCCGGGGAGCACCAGCAACAACTTGGGGGATCCGTGGGAATAACTCTGGCAGATTTGGCACAAGAAGCCCAGCCCTCAGGGCACACAGCAAGCAGCATGGCCAGAGAAGCCCAGATCCAAGAACTGGAAGCAGGCAGAGCCAGTAAGCAGAAATCCCCAGGGCATGAGTGCTGAGCCTAGGGAGGGGAGTGGAGAGAGACTGCCAAGTTCTGTCCTCTGTCCCAGTAACAGCACTCTGGGGTTCTGACTACATTCAGATCCTGATGGCAGTCTAGGTCCCCCATAGAACAACAGGACCCACTCCACCTCAGACCCGTGGCAGAGGGGTGTGCTTGTGGTCATTCACAGAGCACAAGGGCATACAGAACCTCACACACTCAGAAGCTCAGGAAGCACCTGAAAATCAGGCACAGGCTGGAGAAATGACTAAGCAAAGAAAAAAGAGGAACACATTTAAGAAATACTTTGGGTGTGATCCAAAGAAGAATCAAAACACTCAATCTGAATATGAGGAAGTTCAGGCTCCTGCAACTAAAGCCTCCAAGAAAAAAAGAAATTGGGCTCAGGCTATGACAGCGCTCAAAATAGACTTTGAAAATCAAGTGAGGGAGATGGACGATAAATTCAGAAAAGAAATGAGAGAGATACAAGAAAAACATGAAAAAGAAGTCAGCAGCTTATTCAACGAGATCGAAAAAAATGCTGAAGAAAACAACATGTTAAAAAACAGCATAGGTATGAATAATGCAGTTCAATAAGTTATTGAGGAGAAAAATGATATAAAATGCAGAATTGGCCAGATGGAGAAAGAGATAAGAAAGCTCTCTGATTAAAACAAATCATTCAGATCTAGAATGGAGCTAAATGAAGCTGTTGACTTTACAAAAAGTTAAGGCACAATACTTCAACACCAAAAGAATGAAAAATTAGAAGAAAATTTGAAAGATCTCATTGAAAAAAAAAACAACTGATATGGAAAAAAGATTTAGGAAAGATAATTTAAATATTATTGGAACACCTGAAAATCATGACCATGAAAAAAGCCTTGACATTATTTTCAAATTGCCCTGATATCCAAGAAGCAGAGGGCAAAAAGTAAAGAGGAATGCACCAATCTCCCTGAGAACGAGATCCAAAAAATCAACAACCCCCAGGAATATTATAGCCACGTTCCAGAACTCCCAAGTCAAAGAGAAAATATTACAAGCAGTCAGAAGAACACAATTCAAATATCATGGAGCTGCAGTCA
Source organism: Macrotis lagotis (assembly GCF_037893015.1). Classification (NCBI taxonomy): domain Eukaryota; kingdom Metazoa; phylum Chordata; class Mammalia; order Peramelemorphia; family Peramelidae; genus Macrotis; species Macrotis lagotis. The sequence goes on from NC_133661.1 coordinate 237,021,093, forward strand.
GGATCACACAGGACTTAGCAGCAACTACATTGAAAGTTCATAAAGCTTGGAATATAATATTCAGAAGGCAAAAGAGCTTAGAATGCATCTGAGAATCAACTACCCAGAAAAACTGAATATCCTCTTCCAGTAAAAAAGATGGACTTTCAATGAACCAGGAGAATTTCAAATTTTCCTTTTGGAATGGCCAATGCTGAACAGAAGGTTTGATCTTCAAATACAGGACTCAGGTGAAGCATAGAGAGTGGAGGAGAAGGGGAAAATATGAGGGACTCAGTAATGATGATGATGAACTACATGTGTTCCTGTATAGAAAAATGATACTGATAATAATCATATGAACCTTCTCATTTAATAGAGCAGGTAGAAGTAGCTTTTATAGATGAAGTAAAGGAGAAAGCTGGATTTGAATATAAAATATGTTGTAAAATGGAGTCAATAGAAAACAAGAGAATTGTAATGGGAGAAAGAAAAAGGAGAGGGGGAATAGGCCAAGATATTTCACATAATAAGATTTTTCTTTATTACAGTGAGCTATTGCAATGATATGAAAGCTGAATTTGAAGATATATTGTTGTGTAAAATGGAGTGAATAGATAAAAGTGAAATATAATGGGAGAAAGAAAAAGAAGAGGAGGAAGAGGCTAAGATAATTTTTATAATAGGATTTTTCTTTGTTACAATGAGCAACTGCAATGATATGGAATGGGGAAGGCTAGGTGGAAAGAAGGAATCTTCGCTCTCATCAGAGGTGGCTAGGAGAGGAAACAGCATATATTCATTCAATGGAGTATAGACATCTGGAGTTAAAAAGGAGAGAAGGGGAACAGGGAGAAGGGGGGGAATGTGAGTGATGGAAGAGAGGATGGACCATGTGGAAAGAATGGTCAGATATAACACATCTTCTTTTTTTACTTCTTGCAAGGGGCTGGAATTGGATGGCCAGTGTGGGACTATAGGGGTGCGTGGATGCTGGGCCTAAGGGCTAGTATGTGGGTTCGGGTCCTCTGGGCGCCAGGGCCAGGGATTTGCCTGTTGTGCCACTCATCTACCCTATAGAAGAGTCAGAGTGAAAGAAGAGAGAAAATATAGTACATGTTAGTGGAGAAGTATGAATGGTGGGAGTTGTAATCAGCAATGGTAGCTGTGTAAAAATATGGAAGTATCCACTCTAGCATTCATTTATGTTTTAAGGCAACGTTCATTCCATTCACTTTTAAAATTATGTTACTAACTCTTTATTACCCTTCATATTATCTTCCCCACCTGTATTTCCCATATTTTCCCTTTATCCATATTCCTCATTATTTTGTTTCTGACTAGCATGACCTTCCATTGTATTTGTCCACCTATATCCAAACCCACCCCTTTTCCCCCATTTCTCTTTGCCCCTTCTTCCTTGCTTTCCTTTTATTGATTACCCTTTTCCTCCTTCTCCCCTTTCTCCCTTTTAAGACTTCAAAAGTTATATTTTTAAAGGTAAATAAGTTTCTTATCTTACCTGAGTGCATGTATGTTAAATTTAAGCCAAATCTGATGAGAATAATTTAGGTAGTTCTCACCTTCTCCTTTCTTCCTCTCAATTGCAATAGATCCTTGGTACCTCTTAATGTATGACATTTACCCCATTAAGTCTCCTCTATCCTCCCATCTCTTTTCTATCCTACTTTTTAAGGATTTATGTTTTTTAAATCATTATATCTAAGTCACCAAAAATTCATGAGTATCCATCGCTTCTGGCTAAGTATATGCTCTCTAATAGAATTGCAATTTTTGAATTATTAGAATCTTCCTCTCAGGTAGAGATATAGGCAGCTTCACCTTACTGTATAGCAATTTCATTAATAAGTTATGAGGGTCCATCAGTTCTGACTAAATATATTCTCTCTCCAATAGATTTACAGTTAGTTCCTGAGAGCTATTAATGTCTTTCTCCCATTCAGAGATATAGCCAGTTTCATCTTTTTTGGACAGCAGGTTATTTTGTCTTTTTATTACACCCCCCCCCTTTATTACCTTTTCATTGGTCTATTCAGTCTCCTATTTAAAGTCCAAATTTTCTATTAAGCTCTGTTCTTTTCATCAGGAAAAGATGAAAGTCTCCTATTTCATTAAATGTCCATCCTTTGACCTGGAAGAGTAGGCTTAGTTTTTCTGGATAATAAATTCATGGCTGCATTCCAAGCTCCTGTGCTTTTTAGAATATTGTATTCCAGGCCCCTCCATCCCTTAATGTTGATGCAGTCAGGTCCTGGGTTATCTGAACTGTGGTTCCTTGGTATCTAAGTTGTTTCTTTCTGACAGCTTCCAGGATTTTCTCATTTATCTGATATTTCTGGAATTTTACTACAATATTCTTTAGTGCTTTCATTTTGGGATCACTTTCTGGAGCATATTGATGTGTTCTTTCAATAAGTATTTTGCCCACTGGTTCTAGGATATCAGGGCAGTTTCCCTTCACTAAATCCTGCAATGTTAAGTCCAGAGTTTTTTAATCTTCAATGTTTTCAGGAACATCAATAATTCTTAGGTTATCTTTTCTTGATCTATTATCAAAGTCAGTGGTTTTGTTGATGAGGTATTTTACATTTTCTTCTATTTTTTTTGGTTTTCGTTCACAGACTTTTGTAGTCTCATAAAGTCAGTAGCTTTCACAGACTCCATATTTATTTTAGAGAAGAATTTTCTTCATTTACCTTTTTCAAATCCTTTTCCAATGGAACAATTCTAATTTTGAAAGTTTTTTCTATTTGATCAATTGAGGTTGTGAGAGAATTATTTTCTTTTTTGCATTTGTTCAATTGTATTTTCCAAAGATTTGTTTTCCTGTTGCAAGGTGTTAATTTTCTCTCCCAAATTTTCCAATTGATTTTTTCTTTTCTTTTTTTAAATTTTTATTAAAGATATTATTTGAGTTTTACAATTTCCCCCCAATCTTGCTTCCCTCCCCCACCCCCACCCCACAGATAGCACTCCGTCAGTCTTTATTTTGTTTCCATGTTGTACCTTGATGCAAATTGGGTGTGATGAGAGAGAAATCATATCCTTAAAGAGAACAGAATTCTCAGAGGTAACCAGATCCAATTGATTTTTGAAATCCTTTCTGATTCCTTCAAGGGAGTCTTTCTGTGCCAGAGACCAAATCATGTTCTCCTCAGAGGTTCCAGGTTTCCTTCCTGGAATTTTTCTATGGACCTTCCTTTACTCTGGCCTTTCTTCATTTTCCTAATAACATGTGTTGGGGGAGGGGCTGGTTCACAGAGGTTTGGTGTAAAGATATGTAGAGGCTTTTCTCACTGAACAAAGACCAAGCGTCCTCTTCCAGGGAAAGAGGACAGACCATGAAAGTCTCCCTCCACTCCCTTACCTACCATGGCATGATCAAGCAGGGAGAAGCTGCCATTCCTGCTGGGTCACTCCACAGGCCTGCTTCTGTTTCCTGGGATCTGGGCTGCACTGAGGGCATGGACCATGCTGAGGAGGGTCAAGCTGGCCTGAGCTTCATGCTCACTCTGGCATAAATAACCCTGCTTATCTTCCAGGTTGTGTTTGGTGCTCCCTGGGGTGGCAAGTCAGGAAACTGCTTCTGCTGCCAAGAACCTGGGCTGCCAGGGATCCAGTTGCCCTGTGGCTATTCCTGGAAGTAAGCTACATTTTCTTAAAAAGCATAATAGGCAATGAAGTTATTAAATATTTTATATTATATATTAAGTATTATATATTAAATATTTATATAGATAAATGAAGTTATTAAATATTTATATAAGTAATGGTATAGCATCTAAATTCTTATGGGGGAATGTGAATGAATTACATGGAGACATTTGCATAAAATATTAATAATAAGAGACCAAAACCTCCCTCTCTCAGAATTTGATATATTTAACCACAAAATAAACAGAAAGGAAGTTAACAGGTGAATAAAATCTTAGAAAACTTTGATATGATAAACCTCTGGAAAAAGCTTAATGGGGATAAAAAAGAATATTCCTTTTTATCTGCAGTGCATATCACCTGTATCAAAACTGATCATATGCTAGGGCATAAGAAGCTTGTGATCAAATGCAGAAATGCAGAAATATAAAATACATTCTTTTTCAGACAACAATGCAATAAAAATTGTATGTAATAAAAGATCATGGAACAAAATACACAACATGTTAATTTGAAACTAAATACCATCATTTTTACAGAAAGAGTGAATGAAAGAACAAATTATAGAAATAATGAATCATTTCATGAAAGATAATGATAACAATAAAACAACATAACAACAATTATGTGATGCAGTGAAATCAGTTTTTAGGGGAAATTTCATTTCTGCAAATACTTATTTGAATAAAACAGAGAAAGAGAGCATAAATGAATTGGTGTGAAACTAAAAACCTAAAAAATAACAAATTAAGTTATATGCAATTAAATATTGCATTAGAGATTCCAAAAATCAAAGGTGGGATTAGCATAATTGGAAACAAAAATTTTACCTAATAAATTCAATTACATTTATGAAAAAGAGACAATTAATTAGATTAAATATTTCATTATTCTAATTTTTTTTAAAAAAACAAATTAATAGCACCAAAAATGAAAATAGAGAAGTTACTGCAATGAAGAATAAATTAGCAAGATAATGTAGAGCTAATTTGCCAAACTGTATGTGGATAAATTTGATAACCTGAGTAAAATGAATGATTGTGTACAAAAATATAAACTGTTCAGAATAAAAAAGAAGAAATAAAATACTTAAATATTAAATATTTCAGAAAAAATAAGTTGAATCATCAATAATTTCCCTAATAAAACATCTCCAGTTCCAGATGAATTAACAAATATTTTTAACAAAGGTAAAATTTCCTAAAATATTTTGAAAATGCTCTAAGGGACAATTAAATTAAATTCTATATAAATTATTTAAAAAATTTTTTCTGCCAAATTCCTTCTATGACACCAGTAAGGACCAGATATATAAACCATGAAAAACCAAAACAAAGAAAATTACAGATCAATTTCTCTACTGAAGATTGACAGAAAAATTTTAAATAATTTATTTCTTTATTATTCCTTATATTACAATAAGCCAACTTATTCCTAATATAATATTCCATAAACAGGCAGTATTTATATAATGCAGGCAGGTGTGGTTCAATCTTTGAAAAACACTCAACATATTTGAGCATACCAATAAGAGAACAATAAGAAATCACGTGATTATCTAAATAGATGCTGAAAAATCTTTGACAAATTATATCCATTCCTATTAAAACACTAGATATTATAAGAATAAATCAAGTTTTCCATAAAATAATAAGCAATAGCTCTCTAAAACCATCAACATATATTATATGTTATTGGGGTAAATAAGCATCATTACTCATCAACAGATTATTAGAAATTTTAGGTTTAGCATTGAGGAAAGAAAAAGAATTGGCAGTGAGAAATCAATGCTTTCAGTCTTTGCAAATGAAGTGATGGCATACTTAGGGGACTGAAGAAAATCATCTAAAAATTTTCATGAAGCAATTAACAAATTCACCAAAGGAACAGGATATAAAATCTTCCCACAGGCATCATCATCATTTCTATATATGAACAAGAAAACGTAAGAGCAAGATATAGAAGGAGAAATTTCTTTTAAACTAACTACAAACAGCATTTAAAATGTGGGAATAAACCACCCAACACAAATTCAAAAACTGTACAAACACAATTAGAAAGCACTTTTCACACAGAGAAAGTCAGATCTAAACAGATGAGAAAATGTCAATTGTTCATGGTTAGTTCAAACAAACATAATAATAATAATTCTACCCCATTTATATAACTTAATCAATATCATCCTAATAAAATTTCCCCATAATTATTTTGGTGAGCTAGAAAAAACAGTATTAAAATTCATATTGGGGGCAACTAGGTTATGCAGTGGATGCAGCACTGGTCCTGGAGGTAGGAGTACCTGAGTTCAAATCCGGCCTCAGACACTTCACAATTACCTAGATATATGGCCTTGGGCAAACTGCTTAACCCCATTTGCCTTGCAATAACTTAAAAAAAAGAAACTAAAAATTCATATGGAACATCAATAGAATATGAGAGGAACTGATGGAAAAAAAAAAAAACCTGTAAATGGAGATGGCCTAACTCTACCAGTTCTAAAGTTATACTATAAAGGACAGACATCAAAACAGCTTGCTATTGTTAAAGAAATAGAGAAATGAATCAGTATATTAGTATTTGTTCAAATGAAACAGAAATAAATGACTACAGTAATTTGGAATTGTAAAATTGTAAAATTCAGAATTGACAAATTGGAAAATAATATGACAAAAATTAGATATAGACCCATATCTCACATCCTATTCCAAAATAAAGTCTAAATGGTTACAGGATTTATGTGTAAAGAATGATAGAATATGCCAATTAATGGGAAAAATAATCTAAATGTAGGTTACATGAAAAGGGGAGAAATTTATGATCAAACAAGTAATAGAGTACATTAAAAATTGCAAAATTGTATATCGAGTATATTAAATTAAAAAGATTTTGAACTACTAATTTCAATGCTGCCAGGATTAGAAGCAAAACAGAAAGTTAGGAAACAGCTAAAGGTTCAGATAAAAGCTTCATTTCTAAAATTTATAGAGAATTATATCAAATTTATAAGATTGCAAGTCATTCTGTGATTGATAAATTGTCAAAGAATATAAAAAAACTGTTTTCAAATGAAGAATTTTAAACATTAAATAATCATACAAAAATGCTCTGAATCATTGCTGATTCAGACTGGCTATGAAGCCAAAAAGGGGAAATGATCAATGTTGGAGAAATTGTGGAAGGATTGGGATATTAATGTATTGTTGGTGAGGTTGTGAATTGAACCAACCATTCTGAAGAGCAATATGAACCTATGTCCAAAGAACAACAATACCAATAGCAGGCCTGTATGCTGAAGACATCATGAAAAAGGAAAAAAAAAGTCTCACATGTTACACAATATGCATGGCAAAGATTTGGAATTTGAGAAGTTCATCAATAGGACAATCCTGAACAAGCTATCATATATGATCGCTATGTAGTACTAGTGTTCTGTAAGTAAAGATAAATGGCTGGACTCTAGAGAGACATGGAATAGATTATAGGATCTGATTTTAAGTGAAGGGAGCAGAATCAAGAGAAAATTTTACACAGGAACAACATTTTTGAGTTGATCAACCTTGATGGATGCTGCTCCTCTCAGCAGTTCAAAGAGCTAGAATAACCCTAGGTGACCTACTATGGGCAATGCTATCCACATCCAGAGAAGAAAAATAGAATAAAACAAGAAAAACAAAACAAAGCAAAACAAAAAGCCTACAAAATCTGAATGAAAAATATGTTTGGTTTGTAAAATTTCTCTTCTGTTTTTCTTTCTGATCTCAGTTTTCTTTCTTTTCCATTAATTCTAATTCCTCATGCAGAAAACGACAAATCTCTAAACTTGGAAAGCAAAAATGTGTATGTACATTATTCACCAGACTATTTTCCATTGAGGGGAGGAGGGTAGGAAGGGAGGGTGGGAGGAAATTATGAAACTTAAAACATAAGGATGAATGGTGAAGTAGATTCAAAATATAAAATAGGAAAAATAAAATAAAATATCAATTAAAAAGGAAAAAGGAAAAAAGAAAAATATATTATTTTCTTTAAAAATAGAACTGACTAAATGGAAAAGGAGATGCAAAAATTAAATGGCAAAAATCCCTTTCTTTTTGTATATATATTTTAAATTATAAAAATAGTCTATTTATTTTTTTCAATTATGTACGATAGTAGTTTATATGAAACATTTTTTTAGTTTTTTGCAAGGCAAATGTGGTTTAAGTGGTTTGCCCAAGGCCACACAGCTCAGTAATTATTAAGTGTCTGAGACTGGATTTGAACCAGGTACTCCTGACTCCAGGGCCAGTGTTTTATCCACTGTGCCACCTAGCCGCCCCTCTATCAATCATTTCATGAAAAATTTTGAATTTTACAACAGAAGGGAAGCTGATATAGTTTTTGCATTTGTTTCCATGATATGTGTAGATAAAAATTGATTGTATTGGGAGAAAAAACATATCCATAAGGAAGAAAGAAAATATTAAAGAAAGCAAAATTATGTAATACATAAGACATTTTTTAAAACTTGAAGATAATAATCATTGGTCTTTGTTTAAACTCCATAGTTTCAGCTATGAATATAGATGGTATTCTATCACAGATCCCTTAAAAGTGTCTCTGATCATTGTACTGACAGAGTTAGCATGTCCATCAAGGTTGATCATCATGTTATGTTAGCAAAGCATATGATTTTCTTCTGATACTGATCATCACACTCATGTTCAATTCATGCATGTTTTTCCAGGCTTCTCTGAAATCCCATCCATCCTTATTTGAAAGAGAATAATATTGTTTCATCACATACATATACCATAATTTCTTCAGTCATTTCCTCTTCGGTGTTTATACCCTTGATTTCCAATTCTTTGCCATTACAAACAGAGCTGTTATGAATTTTTGTACATTGTGGAATTTTGACCTTTTTTCATGATTTCTTTAGTATATAGATTGAGTCTGGTTATTGCTGGCTCAAAGTGTATGCATATTTTTATTGCCCTTAGATCCTAATTATAAATTGTTCTCTAGAACAGTTGGATCATGTCACAGTTCCACTGAAAATGCATTAGTGTCTCAGATTTCCCACATGCCTTCCAAAATTGATCACTAACCTTTCTGGTCATACTGACCAATATGTGTAGAGTTGGTAGCTCAGAGATGGTTTAATTTGTGTTTCCTTAATTAGTAAGGATTTAGAGCCATGTTTCATATGACTATAAAAAGGTTTGATTTCATAATTTGAATATGATCTTTCCATATCCTTTGGTCATTTGTTAGCTGGGGAATGACTTGGGGCTTTTTTTCATTTGTTTTTATAAATTTGAGTGAGTATTTTCTATATTTTAGAAATGTGCCCTTTGCCAGAAACACTAGTAGTAAAAATTGTTTTCCAATTTACTATATTTTCTTTGATCTTGATTAGAGATCTTTTGTTGTACAAAAGCTTTTTAATTTAATGAAACCAGAATTTTCCACTTGTTTTTGAATATTGTTCTCTATTTCTTACTTGGTCATAAACTGATCTTTCCATAGATCTGATGGGTAAACTATTCCTTTTTGTCCTAATTTGCTTAAAAACTTGTCTTTTATGTCTAAATCCTGTACCCATTTTGATCTTATATTGGTATAAGGTGTGAGATGTTGATCTAATCCTATTTTCCAACATACCATGTTCCAGTTTTCCCAGCAATTTTTATTGAGGAGAGTTCTTTTCAAAGAAGATGGACATTTTGTATTTAGCAGTCAACAAATTACTATCATTTTCTGCTGACTCTTTTGCACTTAATCTATGCTACTGATCAACCACTGTATTTCTTAACCTGTAGCAGACAGTTTCGAAGACTAATCTTTTATAATATAAATTTAGATCTGCTATGACTTAGCTACCTTCTTTAGCAATTTTTTCATTAAATCCCTTATATTCTTGACTGTTGCTACATATGAATTAAATTATAATTTTTTTTCTGGCTCAGTAAAAATTATTTTTGGACATTTCAATGTTAAATTCTAATAGAATTGTCATTTTTATTATATTAGCCTAGCCCACCTGATTTTATTTGTGTAAAAGTGTTTTATAATTATCATAGAGTTTCTAAGTCTGTCTTAGCAGGTAGATTCCCAAGTATTTTATGTTATCTGAAGTTACTTGAAATGGGATTTCTCTTTCAAATTCTTGCTGCTGTACCGTGTTGTTGGTAATATGTAGAAATGCCAAGTATTAGGGTCAGCTAGGTGGCATAGTGGATAAAGCACCAGCCTTGGAGTCAGGAGTACCTGGGTTCAAATCTGGTTGTAGTCACTTAATAGTTACCTAGCTGTGTGGCCTTGGGCAAGTCACTTAACCCCATTTGCCTTGTAAAAAACTAAAAAAATGCTAAGTATTTTTGTAAGTTTATTTTATATCCTGCCACTTTGGTAAAAGCTGTTTATTGTTTCCAGTAGTTTTCTGTAGATGATTTTAATGTTCTCTAGGTGTATCAAAACATCATCTGCAAAGAGTGAGAATTTTGTTTCTTCCTTCCCAATTCTAATTCCTTCCATTTATTTTTTCCCCTCATATTGCTGAAGCCCACATTTCTAATACAATAATGAATAGTAGTGATGATAAGGGCACCATGGCTTCCAACCTGATATTATTGAGAATGCTTTTATTTTATCCTCATTGCAAACAATGCTTGTTGATGGTTTCAGATAGACACTTTATCATTTTAAGGAAAAAAATCCCTTTATTTCTATGATCCCTAGAAGTTTGAGTAGGAATTGTTGTTGGTTTTATTTATTAATTCAATAGATTTTTGCTTTCAATTTTATTAATTTTCCTTTAATTTTTAGAATTTCTAATTTTGTATTTAATTGGGGATATTTAATTTATTCTTTCTCTAATTTTTTTAGTTGCATATTTACTTCATTCATTTCTACTTTCTCTAATTTATTCATGCAAGCATTCAAAGATATAATATATCCCCTCACCCAGCCAACTTGAATGACTCCCATATATTTTGATATGTTGTTTCATTATTGTTAGTATCTAGGATTAAATGAATGATTTTTTTCTAGAATTTGTCTACAATTTGTTTTTTGATCCACTCATTCTTTAAAATGAGGTCATCCAGTTTCAAATTGGTTCTGGGTCTATATCTACCTGGCCCAATATAGCATATGACTTTTATTGGATTATGATCTGAGAAAGATGCATTCACTATTTCTGCCTTTCTGCAGTTGATCATTAGGTTTTTATGTCCTAGTACATGGTCAATTTTTGTATAACTATCATGTACTGTAGAGAAAAAAGCATATTCCTTTCTATTCTCATTCACTTTCATCCATAGGTCTAACATATCTAGTTTTCTAACAATCTATTTATGTCTTTAACTTCTTTTTTGTTTGTTTATCTAGATCTGAGTGTGGAAGTTTGAGGTCCCCCACTAGTAGAGGTCTGCTGTCTATGTGTTCCTGCAGTTCTTTCAGCTTCACCTCTAAGAATTTGGATGCTATCCCATTGGGTGCATATATTCAGTATTTAAATCACTTTATTGTCTATGGAACTTTTAGGAGGATACAGTTTCCTTCCTTTTCTGTTTTAATGCTATTTATTTTTGCAGCTGCTTTGTCTGAGATAAGGATTGCTACCCCAGATTTTTTCACTTCAGCTTAAGCAAAATATATTTTGCTCCAACCTTTTCCATTTACTCTATATGTATCTCTCTGTTTCAAAGGAGCTTCCTTATAAGCAACATATTATAGTGTTCTGATTTGTAATCCACTCTGCTATTCACTTACATTTTAAGGGAGAGTTCATCCCATTCACATTCAAAGTTATAATTATTAATTCTTTATTTACCACCATGCTATTTTCTCTGTTTGTATTTTCCCCTCTGCCCCCTTTTATCCATATTCCCCAGTATTTTGTTTCTGAATACTTCCCCCTTCAGTGTGTTTGGCCTCCTATATCCACCTTTCCCTTTTTTCCCTTTTCCCTACCCTTTCTTTTGTTAGTTCCTAATTTTGCCTCCCCCATCCCTTGCTCCGTCACCCCTCCCCCTTGACCCTTTTAATACTTGAAAGTTTAGATATTTTTTAAGTTAACTGAATATGTGTGTGTAAATTGAACTCAAATATTCATAGAAGCTCTTTTTGCAGTGGCAAAGAATTGGAAATTGAGGGAATCTTCATTAATTAGGAATGGCTGAAGAAATTGTGGCACATGTATATACCTGCAAACACATATATGCACATAAGATAAAACACTATAGTAATATAAGAAATTATGAGAGATGGGATTAAAGAAAATCTTGGAAAACCTTGCATGAATTGATGCAGAGTGAAATGAGAAGAAGCAAAAGAACATTTTACACACTAACAAAAACATAAGTTGAGGGTTGGCTAGGTGTCTCAGGGCATAGAGCACCAGCCCTGAAAAGTCAGGAGTATCTGAGTTCAAATCTGGCCTCAGAAACTTAATAATTACCTAGCTGTGTGGCCTTGGGCAAGCCACTTAACCCCATTCACCTTGCAAAAATCTAAAAACAAAGTTGATAATCAACTATGAAGGACTTGTTCATTTCAGCAATACAATTAAAAAAGACAATTATAAAACACTTATGATAGAAAATACAATCCATATACAGAGAAGGAGCTATGGAATTTATGTGAAGACTAATGTTAATTATCTGAACCTTTAAAAGTTGTTTCATTATGTCATTTATTTTCCTCTCTATTGTTTTCTTTCTTCCATTAGGAATGGATTCTTCTCTCACAGCATGATCAATTTGTATCATTGTTTACCAGTGTTGTAAAAGTAGAGCATATATTAGTTTGCTTTCTGTCAAGGGGAGAGGTAGTGGAGCAACATATAGAGGAAAATATAAAACTCAAAACCTTGCAATAAATGATTGGAGAAAACTAAAATGACATATAGTTGGGAAAAATAAATAAAAAAATCATAGTAAAATTTCCTTGATATATCCTCTGTTGCAATAACTGTGAGAATTGTAGAGATTATTTTATTTTTATTAGATTTGGAAATTCAATTTTTATTTTAGTTTAGCATGTCTTTCTACTAAGGAATTTTTTGTCTTTTCTTTTCTTTTTTAGGTTTTTTGCAAGGCAATGGGGTTAGCTGGCTTGCTTAAGGCCACACAGCTAGGTAATTATTAAGTGTCTGAGGCCGGATTTGAACTCAGTTACTCCTGACTCCAGGGCCGGTGCTCTATCCACTGCTCCACATAGCGACCCTCTACTGAAGAATTTCAATAACAACATTAACCTATTATTACAAATTTATCTTCTGTCCTTAAAAGATATGTCCTTAAAACACTTGACACAAATAATATCAGATTTAAATAACTGGGTAAATATCAACTGCTCAAAGATAGGCTGAACTAATATAATAAAAATGACAATTTTACCTGAAGTAAACTACTTATTTAGTGCCTTATCAATCAAACTTCAAAAAAATTGCTTAGAATTAGAAAAAATTATAACTAAATTTAAATGGTAAAACAAAAGGAAGCAGTTTAAGAGCAAGGAAGAGATGGAGAATATCATTAAAAACAAACTATATAATTTTGTTTATATAAAATTAAAAAAACTTTTGTACAAATAAAATCACTGCAATAAAGATCAAAAGAATAGTAGTTAATTGGTAAATAATTTATACAGCTAGTATTTCTGACAAAGTACTCATTTGGTAAATATATAGAGCACTGAGGTAAATTTATAAAAATAGCCATTCCTGAACTGATAAATGGTCAAAGGATATGCAAAGCACTTTACTGATGAGGATATCAAAGCTATCCATAGTCAAATGAAAAATTTCTCTGTATAGTTATTGATTAGAGAAATGTAAATTAAAACACATCTGAGGTACTACTTCACTCCTCTCTGACAGGGCACAGGGCAATATGACCAGAATGGACAATGATCAATATTGGAAGAGATATGGGAAATCTTGCACACTAATACATTGTTGGTGGAACTGTGATCTGATCCAGCCTTTCTGGAGAGCAATTTGGAATTATATCCATAGGGAAATAAAAATGTAAATACCCATTGATCCAGAAATACTATTATTATGTCTATATCCTGAAGAGATTATGAAAAAGCATAAAAACATCACTTGTACAAAAATATTTGTAGCAGCTCTGTTTGTGGTGGCAAATAATTAGAAATTAAATGATTTTCCTGCAGATCATAATGCAATAAAAATCATGTGTAACAATGGACCTGGGAGAGACAGATTTAAAATTAATTGGAAACTAAATAACCTCATTTTAAAAAAAATAGATCAACAACAAATTATAGAAATAATTAATGATTTCAGAGCCAAGATATTGACAGGAGAAGACACACTTTTAGGTGCTTTCTGTCTATAATATTTCAAAAATCATAAAATTATAACTAAATTTTTGAAAGACAGAACCCATAGAAAGATCCAGTGAGGCAGTTTTCCAGACCAAGGAAACCTAGGAAATAGTGGAAAGTGATTGGAGGTGTGACCCATGAGAGAGAAGGAACTCCAGCCTCCCAGAAGCAGCCTCAGGGCCTCTGGAAGTCACGGCTCAGGGCAGCAGGGACAGGTTCCTGACCCACACCTTGGGGAGCACTGAGCATAACTTGGAAGATCAGTGGGAGGACCTCTGCCTGAGCAAGTGCATGAAGCCCAGCCCTCAGGGCACTCATCAAGCAGCTGTGGCCACAAGCAGCCAAGATCCAGGAAAGGGAAAGATGCAGGGTCTGTAAGCAGGAGCCCTCAGGCAACTGAGCCTTGAATTCTTAGCCTACCAAAGGTAGGGAACTGGAGAGAGACTTCCAAGTTCTGACCTCTGTACCTGGAACAGGACTCTGGGGCTGTTGCCACATTCAGATTCTGTTCACAGTCTGGGAACCCCATAGAACAACAGAGTCCCTGCCACACTTCATACCCTTGACAAAGGGATGCTCTTGTGGTCATTCACAGACCAGGAAGGAGGACAGAGCTTCACATGCAAAGATCCATTTGGGGGGTGTCCCAAATAATATGCAAAATCTCAGAAAGCATACCAAAACCAGCACAGGCTGAAGAAATGAGTAAACAGAGCAAAAAAGAGGAAAACCATTGAGAAATACATTGTTTATGATCCCAAGAAGGATCAAAATAATCAGGATCAAAACATTGAATCTGAAGATGAGGAAGTACAAGCTTCTGCATCTAAAGCTTACAAGAAAAAGGAAAATTGGATTCAGGCTATGACAGAGCTCAAAAATGATTCTGAAAATAAAGAAAGGGAGTTAGAATAAAAATTGGGAAAAGAAATGAAAGAGATGCAGGAAAAATATGAAAAATAAGTCAGCTGTTTACTCAATGAGATCTGAAAAATGCTGAAGAAAATAACATGTTAAAAACCATCATAAGTCAAATGGATAGAACAGTTCAAAAAGTTACTGAAGAGAAGAATGCTTTAAAAAGCAGAATTGGCCAGATGGAAAAAGAGATAAGAAAGCTCTCTGAGGAAAACAAATCTTTCAGATGTAGAATGGGGCTAAAGGAAGCTGTTAACGTTACAAAAAAGTGAAGACACAATACTTCAACACCAAAAGAATGAAAAATTAAAAACATTTCATTGAAAAAATAACTGATCTAGAAAACATTAAGGAAAGGTGATTTAGAAATTATTAGGATAGATACATGAAATTCATGATTAGCAAAAGAACCTTGACCACATTTTTGAAGAATTCCTACCTGAAATTTGCCCAGATATCCTAGAAGCAGAGGGCAAAATAGAAATTGAGAGAATTCACCTATCTCCTCTGGAAAGAGGTAAAAACAAACAAACAAACAACTCCCAGGAATATTATAGGTAATTTCCATAACTCCCAAGTAAAAGAGTAAATATTAAAAGCAGCCAGAAGGACAGAATTCAAACACTGTAGTGCTACAGTCAGGATCACACAGGACTTAGCAGCAACAATATTAAGGGTTTGTAGGACTTGGAATGTAATATTCTGTAAGGCAAAATAGCTCAGAATGCAACTCAAGAATCAACGTCCCAGCAAAACTGAGCATCCTCTTCTTGGGAAAAAGATGGACTTTCAATTAACCAGGGGAATTTCAATTGTTCCTGTTGAAATAAGCAGAGCTGAACAGAAAGTTTGACCTTCAAATACAGAACTCAAATGAACCATAAAGGGTGTTGGAGAAGGGTAAAATATGAGGAACTTGATGATAATGAACTGCATGTATTCCTGCATAGAAAAAAATGATACTGATAATACTCATAGGAAATTTCTAATTAAATAGAGCAGGTAGATGGAGCTTTTATAGATGAAACACAGGAGAGAACTGAATTTGAAGATATAATACATTGTAAAAATGGAGTCAATAGCAAAAGAGAAATGTAATGGGAGTAAGAGAAAGGAGATGTGGAATAGACTAAGATATTTTGTACAATAAGATTTGTTTTTTATTGCAATGAGCTATTGCAATGATATGGTTGGGGGGAAGGTGATGGGAAATGATGCAACATTGACTCTCATCAGAGGTGACTTGGAGAGGAAATAGCCTATATACTCAATGGGGTATAGAGATATAGAGTAAGAAGAAGAGAAAAGGAACAGGGGGAAGGGGGAATGTGATTGATGCAGGAGAGGGTGAACCATGGAGGAGAGTGGTCATATATAACACATTTTCTTTTTTACTTCTTTCCAGGGCCTGAGATTGAATGACCTGTCCAGGACCACAGGACCAGGTTTTTGCTGGACCTTAGGGGTGGTATGTGGGTGTGGGGCCCCTTGGCCCCAGGGCCGGTCATCAGTCTGCTGAACCACTCAGCTACCCTACAGCACATTTAAGAAGAAGGACAGAGTAAAAGGAGAGAGAAAATATGGTAGTGGGGAAATACAAATGGAGGGAGTTGTGATGAGCAATCGCAATGGTGGAAAAATAATAAAGTAGCTTTTGTGACGGACTTTTAGAAAATGTGATCCCTGCCCCCCATGTCAGAGCTGGTGATGTAGGAACACAGAATGAAACACATTTTTTAAAATTATTTTTTATGTTCATATTTATTTTTTTCTCTTTCTTTTAGTTTATTGCTCATAAGGGTCTATATTTTGGGGGGAGGGGTATTATGTTTACTCTTAAACAAGAATATTTTTAGTAATGTATAAAAATTAATTTGTACAGAAATCAAATAAATAAATAAAGAAGCAAATAAAAATAAATCAATAAATCAATAAAAAACATAAATCTAGGATTTTGTAAGCCCTTGTCTACAAAAAGCTAATCTCTTTTCAAGAACAACCAAAAGGAGTTTGATTCCCTCCATAATGCCAGGGAAGCTATTTCAGTACTTTTAAAAAATCCCATAGTTGTTTGCATTCCCAAGGCTATACCACATACATTAGCATTAATTCAATCAACTAAAACGGCTTTTATTTCCAAAATAATGGAAAGTATGGAAAACAGAGGGTGGAGATAAGAAAGATGTCCATCTCATTCTCTCTCTCTCTCTCTCTCTCTCTCTCTCTCTCTCTCTCTCTCTCTCTCTTTCTCTCTCTCTCTCTCTCTCTTTCTGTGTGTGTGTGTGTGTGTGTTTGTGTGTATGTGTGTTAGTATGATGATAGAGGGTAATAATGATTGAGAAGCAAAGATACTCAAATTCAACATGTTGCTTTAGAATAGGTAGGTGGGAATAATTATTTTCATATAATTTGAGAAGATTATATGAAGAGTTGTATTCTAATTAATATTTATCCACAGGTCAGGCTTCACCTGAGGGCAAAAATCTCTGCAAAATATATATAATATTAAGTATAACTGGCTGGGAAGATATTCTTCTTTCTTAGAATTTCCATAAGGTGATATTTCACTGTATTTGTCCTATAGCTTATAAAAATTTGAGTAAGAAAGGTTGTTTCTTGCTTTGTTTCTACATAAAAAATAATGTTGGCTACACAGTGTATAAAAACTTTTAAAATCTTGCTAATGATTTCATCCTATACAATGACTATAAGGAAACAATATACCAGAGTTTATGGGATACAGCCAAGGAGGTTGTCAGGTAATATAATATATCTTTAAATACTTACATGAAATATTAGAGAAAGAGGAAATCAATTAACTAAATATGTAATTAAAATTTTAGAGAACAAAGCATATTAAAAACCCAATAAATATCAAATGAGAAATTCTATATTAATTCAAAAGCAAGAAAGCTATTGAACTAAAAAATAAAACCAAGAGTTGGTTTTATGAAAAAAACATTAAAATAGATAAAACTGGTTAATTTGATTAAAATAAAGAAAGAAGAAAACGAAATTGCTAGGATCATAAATGAAAAAGGTGAACTCACCACCAATTAAGGAATACATTAAAGTAATAACTTGGAATTGTTTTGCCCTACTCTATGCCAACAAATTTGAAAATCTAAATGAAATCAATGGATATTTACAAAAATATATGTTTCCCAGGTTAAATGAAGAGGAAATTAAAGACCTATATAAACCTATCTCAGGAAAACAAAATTCAACAAGCCATTATTGAACTCGCTAAGAAAAAATCTCCAGAACCATATGGATTCACCAGTGAATTCTATAAAATATTTAAGGAAAAATCAGTTCTAATTCTGTATAAACTGTTTGGAAAAATAGGTAAAGATGGTATGCCTAACTCTTTCTATGACAACAATATGGTGCTGATACCTAAACCAGAAAGAGTCATAATAGAGGGAGAAAATTATAGCCATATCTCCCTGATAAATAGAGTTGCAATAATCTAAAATAATATCCTTATAAGATGATTACAACAAGTTATCATTAGGATAATACATTATGACGAAGTAGAATTTTACCTAGGATTGCAGGGTTGGTTCAAAATTAGGAAAACTGTTAGTATAATTAATGTTTTAAACATTTTATTAATTTTCCATTTTACAATTCTCCCCTAATCTTATTTCCCTCCCCCAACCCACCACAAAATCAGTTTACCAGTCTTCACTTTGTTTCCATGGTATTCATTGATTCAAATTGAATGTGATAAGAGAGAAATCATATCCTTAAGGAAGAAACATAAAGAAAGAGATATAGCAAGATCAGACAATAAGATATCAGATTTTTTTTCCTCAATTAAAGGTAATAGTCTTTTGTCTTTGTTCAACCTCCACAGTTCTTTCTCTGTATACAGATGGTATTCTCTATCACAGAGAGCCCCTGATTGTTGCACTGATGGAATGAGCAAGTCCATCAACGTTGCTCATCAACTTCGTGTTGCTGTTAGGGTATACAGTGTTTTTCTCATTCTTCTCATCTTGCTCAGCATCAGTTCATGCAAATCCCTCCAGGCTTCCCTGAATTCCCATCCTTTCTGCTTTCTAATAGAACAACAGTGTTCCATGACATACATATACCACCGTTTTCTAAGCCATTCTCCAATTGAAGGACATTTACTTGATTTCAATTGCAAATCAAGCTTGCTATGTTTAACAAAATTAGGGAAATTATTGCTTTATCCACTAATTCTAAGCTTCAAATGGTGCTTTAAAGTAATTTTGCATTAATCACTAAGAGCCTGCATGGCAGTTGACTTTTCAAGGATGTCATATAAATGTCTTGAAACTCATAGGAGCATCACAACACCAAGGGTTATTAAATCTTCATAATTTCTTCTAATGCTTCTAATGAAAATTTCATGAGCATTGGAAGAAATGGGGATAGAAAATGTTGTTTGACCTTAATAGGCATTGATAACTTTGAATTGTCAAAGAAATAAATATTTGAAAAATGACAATTCAAAGAAAATATGAAAAAATGACTGCTTTTGAAAAGAATTCTTAAAATTCAAGAAATTCAGATTTTGTAAGGACTTTTTTAGATCATTAGATCCAGTGATGGCAAATATATGTATTTCAAAATGATTTTTGTTAAACAAATATTTATTTAAAATTATCATCGATTGCAAACTGAAAGGAACAACAGAGGCAATTTAATCCCAGCCATATCATGGAATAATCTGATATGCAATAGTATTAAAGCATCAAAGATTATTAACAGTTTTAGAAACCTTTAAAAATAAAATTTATGACAATTTCCTTCATTAACTTTTTTTAAATTATTGTATTTTTGTTTTGGTTTTGTCTGAAATTATTGAGTTACTTTTTTAAATTTTACTTTAGCTAACACATAATAGATTCTGTTCCAGTCCTTTAATTTTAATCTCTGTGTCTCTGTTTTGTTTTATGTAAACATATTTAAGGATTTATTTTTGTTTTATCCAGTCTCCTATCAAATTCTGTTTTTTGAGGAGAGTTCATTCAGTTCTGTTTTGATTTCTGTGTATTTCCTCCATCCTAATTTTGCTCCTTTTTGCCTAATTTCTCCATCTCTCTCTACTTTTATCCTTTCCTCCTCATCAATGTTTCACTTCTGAGCCCAACCTTCATTAATCTCACCTATATATTGTCAGGACAGCTTTTTATTAATCCTCTCTTCTCATAAATAATTATAATTTAATAAATATTTCTATGCATTACTGATTGTGTATGCTATTCTCTGTGAGATAATTCCAATGAGAGAAAGGTTATTATAATGCCCACTACCTCACCCTCATCATCTTCTCCATTATAATAGTTCATTCAACTTCTTCATGAGAGATAATTTACTCCTTTACTTCTCCCTTCCTCTGTTCTCAGTATACTCCTTCTTATATCTGTATCCCTTGGTTTATTCATACTCCTTCTAACTTTTCTAATGGATATAGTTCTTTAGAATTACAAGTAGCAGAGCAAAGATGGTGGAGCAACGGTGGGAACTCTTGAGAGCTCTGCCACAAACCACTCCAAATACCTTTTAAAATGGCTGTAATGAAATTCCTGAGTGTCAGAACCCACAAAAAAGACTGAGTGAACCTATTTTCTAGTCCAAGAGATTAAAAAGAGCCATGCAGCATAGCACCAGCAGCATCTGGGCAAACCAGTTCCAACTATACAAGATCATACCAAGGGGAACTTAGTCCCTGGAGGTTCCTAAGTCCCTGGCAGCAACGATAGTTTTCAGAAATCTTGACCCAAAAATTGCCAAGCCAATTGTGAAGGGCGGCAGGAAAACTTTGCCACATCCAGATGAGAGCAAAGCACAGCCAAGCACCAGTTTCAGTGCAGATCCAGTTGCATAGGACTAGAGCAAGGTCTGGGGTCTCATCTGGAAGCTATTCAACACTGTGATTCCATGGATGGTAAGGAGGTTAGGGATATTTCAGAGTTATCTTTGTTTTCCCTGAGGTAGAACTCTGTTGTCTATGCTCAGATGTAGGTCACACTTGGTGCCCCAGTCTCAGTAAAAGGAGCAGAATTACCATATAGGTTAATATCTGCAGTGGAGCAGGAATTTTTCTCACATTTCCAGGACAGAAAGGAGAGTCTGTGAGCATACACAGCAGATATTCCAGGAGCACAGGCCAAAAAAGGAGTCATAGTCTTTCATAAGAACTTGGAGAAATTGAGAACTTGCAGTTCTCTGGGATGTGTCCATGAAAAGCACAACAAAAACACTCAAAATATTGGGAGTGTGATCTCTACTCTGGAAGCAGAAGCACATTTTAACAAAATGTTAAAACCAAGTCATAGTTTGGGGGAATGAGTAAACAGCAGATGAAAAAAAAAATATGATCATAGACAATTACTTTGGTTCTATGGAGGATCAAAATATATACTCCAAATATAATAAAGTCAAAGTTTTGAATACAAGGCCTCCAGGAAAACCATGATTTAGTCATAGAACATGGAAGAGCTCAAAAAAGATTTTGAAAATCAAGTAAGGGAAGTAAAGTAAAAATTGGGAAGAGAAATTTGATCAATATGGGAAAATAATGAAAATCAAATCAGCATTTTGCTGAAGGAAATACCAAAAAATGCTGAAGAAATCACATTTTAAAATCCATTTTGGGTCAAATGGAAAGAGCAGTACAGAAGGTCAATGAGGATAAGAATGCATGAAAAAAAACAAAACTGACCAGATGGATAAGGAGATATAAAAGTTCTCTGAAGAAATAATTCCTTCAAATGTAAAATTGAGTTAAGGGAAGTTGATGACCTTGTGAGAAATCAAGAAACAATAAAACAACACCAAAATAATAAAAAAGTAGAACAAAATGTGAAATATGTCATTGGAAAACCAACTGATCTGGAAAGCAAATGCAGGAGAGTTAATTAAAAAATTATTGCACTAACCTGAAAATTATGATCAAAATTAAGAGGACTTAATTTTTCAAACATTCTCAAGGAAAACTGCCCTGATGTCCCATAAGCAGAGGGTAAAATAGAAATTAAAGACTCCATTGTTCATCTCCTGAAAGAGATCCCCAAATAAAATTTGAAAGGAATATTTTAATCAAATTTCAGAACTTTCAAGTGAATCAGAAAATATAACAAGCAATGAGAAAGAAACAATTCAAATGACATTCAATAATAATACAAGTTTTAGTAGTTTCTACCTTAGGGTTTTGTAAGACTTGGAACATGATATTCTGGAAGGCAGCAGAGGTTGATTTACAACCAAGAATCAATCATCCAGCAAAACTGAACAGACTCTTTCAGGGGAAGAGATGAACATTCAATGAGAAAATAAATTGTTAAACTTTCCTGTTGAAATCACCAGAGCTGAACAGAATATTTGATTTTCAAATGCAGGACTCAGGTAAAGCATAGAAAGAGTGGACAGGAAGGGTCAAACCATGAGCAACATAATGATATTGAACTGTTTGCATTCCTGCATGTTAAGATAAAACTGATAGCACATATATTAGAGCAATTAGGAGAAAATATAGACAAGACACCTGAGAAAGTAGAATTTGAAGTTATAATATATTGAAAAGATGGAACTGGGGTGGCTAGGTGGTGCAGTAGATAAAGCACCGGTCCTGGAGTCAGGAGTACCTGGGTTCAAATTCAGTCTCAGACACTTAATAATTACCTAGCTGTGTGGCCTTGGGCAAGCCACTTAACCAAATTTGCCTTGAAAAAAAACCTAAATAAAGATGGAATTGATGCATGATAAGGGAATGTACTAGGAGAAAGTGAAAGGAGAACTTAGAATGGGGTAATGGAGGTGAAGGAGGGGGAGCTGAGAAGAAATGAGTGAACCTTACTCTCATTGAAAGGGAAACAGAAAGGGAATAATAAACACACTCCATAGTGTATAGAAATGTATCTTATGCTAGAGGAAAAATAGGAGAGGAAAGGAATGGGAGAAAGGGAACTTGGTGTGGGGTGGGGAGTGTAGATGATAGAAATGAATAAAGATTTTTGGAGTTCATTACACATTTTTTAGGATGGATACAGTCAAAGGAGTGAGGTAATAAAATAAATGGGGTTGTATCAAATAAAATTGAGGGAAATAGAGCTAGCAAAAGCAACTTTGAGAGAACAAATTTAAGGAATTCCTCTGATGGAGTTATGAGAAAGAATGTTGTTCAACCCAAAGAAGGTGTTGATGGTATCTGAATGCATAATGGAGCATATTTTGTTTTTTCTCACTTTATTTTTCTTGAGCTTTCTCTTTCTTTTGGTGAGGGACATTATGTTTTCCTTTACTTTATGATTATTGCAGTAATAATTTTTATGACTGCACATGTTTAAGCTACACTAATAACTTTCTTTTCAATTGGGGGAAAAGAGGGGTGGAAAGAAA
Source organism: Macrotis lagotis (assembly GCF_037893015.1). NCBI lineage: Eukaryota > Metazoa > Chordata > Mammalia > Peramelemorphia > Peramelidae > Macrotis > Macrotis lagotis. Next base: position 237,044,385 of record NC_133661.1, read on the forward strand.
GGTGAGAATTTGAAACTGAAGCTTCGGGAAATAAATGTTGAAACTTGATTTTCCATGTAGCTGAGAGAAAGAAAATTAAAATAAAATAGATGAGAATGTTAAAAAATTAAAATTGTCATCTCAAAGAGAGATGCAAAGCAGTTTAGCCTTATTGAAATCCATGCTTTTTCTGTCTTTTTTTCTCTTTCTGTGATTATCTTGTGATGTTTAAGATAAAATTTTTGTCAACTGTGGTCTTTTCATCAAGAAAGCTTCAAAGTACTGTATTTCACAGTACAATAATTTAACCAAACTGATTATGCTCAATTTAACTGGGTAGGTAACTCTTAGTCCTAGTTCCTTTACTTTCTAGAATATATTCCATGTCCTTCAGTCCTTTAAAGAAGTTGGCAAATCCTGGGTAATCTTTACTGTAATTCTACAACATTTGCATTGTTTCTTCTTGGATGCGTGCAATATTTTCTCCTCTAACTGGGATTTTTAGAATTTGACTATGATGTTCCTTGGAGTTTTCATTTTTGGCTCTTTCTCAGAAAGTTATCATACTCTCTGGTTTTAGGACATAAAGTGAGTTTTCATGGAAAATTGCATGAATTGTAATATTTAGGTAAGTCCCCGTCCCTTTTTAATCATGAATTTCTAGCATTTCAATAAATCCGAAACTACCTCTACTGGATTTATTTTCCTCATTAGATGATTTTTTCAATAATATATTTTACATTTTTTCTCTTTTTGAATTTTGTTCAATTGATTTTTAATGTCTCATGGAATCATTAGTTTCTAAATCTTCAATTCTAATTTTTAAGGATTTATTTTTTAAAGTTAATATTTTCCTTCATTTTTCCTTCATTAGATCAACTCTATCTTTTAAGGAGTTGTATTTCTGTGCATTTATAATACATCTTTTCCCATTTGGGGGACTTCCTTTATCAAGTTAAAGATATCTTCCATTATTATTTTCTTTGATACGCATTTATTTTTTAATTTTCTTCTACCTTTATTATCTGATTTTAATGTCCTTCTTGAGCTCCTTCAGGAGATTTTTGAGACCTGAGACCAATTCTCATTTGTCTTTGAAGTTTTTGAGTATAGGTGTTTTATTGTTGTTTTCTTTTTCTTAGTTTCTGTTTTATTATTCCCTAAAAACATAATAAATTTCTATAGTCATATTTTTTTTTAATTTTGGCACATTTCATTCCAGCATATTTTGTTTGTTTTTAAATTTTGTCTAGGATACTGCCAGTCAAGATGATGGAGAGAAGACAAGCACTGTGTTAAACTCCTGATCTTCCCTTCATAAATAATGTAAAACAAATCTCTTAACAGAAATGTGATCCACAAAACCCAAAAGAGAAAGAGTGAATGGGCTAAGTCTCATTACATTAAGAGGTACAAAAGACCTTTTGTAATAGAACAGAAGAAGGGAGGAGGTGAGAACATCCTGAATCTTCATCTCATCAGACTTGGCTTAAAGTTAACTTACAAACACTCAGTTTAGAAACTTATCTTATTTTTCAAGTATTAAAAGGGGGAAAGAAGAGGGGGGGGGACAGGGAGGGGAGAAAAGGGGGAACTAACAGAAGGAAGGGAAGGAGGAAGGAGAAAAGGAAGAAAGGGAAAGAAAGGGGAAGGGTTGATATAAGATGGAAAACACAGTGAATGTAGCAGTATTCAGAAACAAATCACTGGGGAAAATGGATGAAGGGAAAAAGGGAGAAAATACAAACAGAGGGAAGATAGCATGGAGAGTAATAAAGAGTTGCTAATTATTACTTTGAATAAAAAAAAATATGAACTCTCCCTTAAAACATAATCGAATAGCAGAGTGGATTAAAAACCAGAATCCTACAATATGCTGTTTGCAATAAACTCATATGAATCAAGGAGATACATAGAGAATAAAGGTTAAAGGTTGGAGCAACATACATTTTGCTTCATCTGAAGTGAAAAATCCAGGGGTAGCAATACTTATCTCAGACACAGAAGCTGGAAAAAATAGTGAGCATTAAAAGAGATAAGAAAGGAAACTATATCCTCCTAAAATGTACCATAGACATAGAAGTAATTTTAGTACTAAATATCTATGCACCCAATCATATAGCATCCAGATTCTTAGAGGAGAAGTTGAAAGAGCTACAGGAAGACACAGACAGCAAAAGTCTACTAGTGGGAGACCTCAACCTCCTGCTCTCAGATTTAGATAAATCTAATCATAAAATAAACAAGAAAAAAGCTGAGCAGGTAACCAGATTGTTAGAAAACCTATATATGATAGACTTATGGAGGAAATTGAATGGAGAAAGAAAGGAATATATATTTTTTCCTGCAGTACAATGCACTTACACTCAAATTGGCCAAGTGCTAAGGCATAAAAACCTAATGATAAATTGCAGAAAGGCAAAAATAGTGAACACATCTTTCTCAGATCATAACAGAATAAAAACCACAATCAATATAGGACCAGGGAGATATATACCCAGTACTAATAGGAAATTAAATAATCTCATTTTAAAGAATGTGTGGATCAAGCAACAAATTATAGGCAGAATAAATTATTTCATCCTAGATAATGACAATAATGAAATATACCAAAACCTATAGGATATACTTACGGCAGCTCTCAGGGGGATATATTTTAACTTTAAATACTTACAAGAATAAATTAAAGAGGAAATCAATAAACTAAATATGCAACTAAAAATATCAGAGAAAGAACAAATTAAAACCCCCCAATTAAATACCAAATTAGAAATTCTACAAATTAAAGAAGAAATTAAAAAAGCAAGAAAACTATTGTACCAAAAAATGAAACCAATAGCTGGTTTTATGAAAAGAGCAATAAAACTGATAAACCTGTGGTCTAATGGATTAAAAAAAAAAGAAAGTAGAAAACCAAATTTCTAGTATCATAAATGAAAAAGGTCAACTCAACACCAATGAGGAGGAAATTAGAGTAATAATTCATAAATATTTTGCCCAACTCAATGCCAATAAATTTGACACTCTAAGTGAAATAGGTTGATATTTACAAAAAATATAAACTGAGCAGATTAAATGGAGAGGAAATTAAAAAAATCTAAGTAACCCTATCTCAGAAAAAGCAATTCAACAAGCCATTATTGAACTCCTGAAGAAAAAATCTCTAGGGCCAGATGGATTCACAAATGAATTCTTGAAACATTGAATGTACAATTGCTTCCAATTCTATATAACCTCTTTGTAAAAACAGGTGAAAAAGGAACTCTGCCTAACTCTTTCTATGACAGCAATATGGTGCTGAAACCTAATTCAGGAAGAGTTAAAACAGAGAAAGAAAATTATAGACCTATCTCCCTGATAAATATAGATGTGAAAACCTTAAATAAAATCTTGGCAAAAAGATTACAAGTTATCACTATCAAGTAGGATATATCTCAGGAATGCAGGACTGGTTCAATATCAGGAAAACTAATAGTATAAATAATTATATCAATTAAAAAACCTACCAAAAATCATATTATATCAATATATCCTGAAAAAGCTTTTGACAAAAAGCAGCACCCATTCCTACTAAAACCACTAAATAGTTGAGAACTAAATGGATTGTTCCTCAGAATAATAAGCAATATCTATCTGAAACCATCAAATAGCATTATATGCAATAGGCATTAGGCTAGCAATATTCCCGGTAAGATCAGGGGTGAAACAAGGATGGCCATTATCAACACTACTATTCAATATTGTATTAGAAATGTTAACTTCAACAATAAGAGAAGAAAAAGAAATTGAAGGAATTAGAATTGGGAAGTAGGAGACAAAACTCTCACTCATTGCAGATGACATGATAGTAGACAATGAGAATCCCCCAAAATTATCTAAAAAGCTCCTAGAAATAATTACCAACTTAAATAAAGTCACAGAGTATAAAATAAACAACAATAAATCCTCAATGTTCATATATACATATAAATATATAAATATATGTATATATGACCAGCTAGATACAGCAGAAAGAGTGAGAATGAGAAATCCCATTCAAACTTTCTTCTGACAGTATAAAATACCTGTAAGTCTACCTGCCAAGGCAGACTCAGAAACTTTTTGAAAGCAATTACAAAATACTGCTCACAAAAATAAAAGCAGATTTAAATAACTGTGCAAATATCAACTGCTTATGGATACGTTGAGCTAATATATTAATAAAGACAGTTCTACCAAAACTAAAAAGACTGTTTAATGCCGTACAATCGAAATTCCAAAAAAAAGACGTCAATGTTTTAGAAAAAGTTGTATGTTGGCAACTAGGTGGTCCAGTGAATGGAACACCAGGCCTAGAGTCAGGAGTACCTGAGTTCAAATCCAGCCTCAGACATTTAATATTTACCTTTTTGTGTGGCCTTGGGCAAGGCACTTAACTCCAATGGTCTTGCAAAAAACCTAAATAAAAAAAAGAAAATTTGTACATAAATTCATATGGAGAAATAAAAAGTCAAGAATGTCCCTGGATTCAATGGAAAAAAAACTGCAAAAGAAGGTGCTTTAGTCTTACCAGATCTAAAATTATGTTAGATCAACAAAACTGTCTGTTATTGGCTAAGAAATAGAGTGGTGGATCAATGAAATAGATTAGGTACAATAGCAGAAAATGATTATATTAACCTGATGTTTGATAAACCCAAAGAGTCTAGCTATTGGGATAAAATCTCTCTCTCTTCAATAAAAACTGTTGGGGAAATTGGAAGTTAGTGTGGAATAAATGTAAATTAGACTAACACTTCACACCCTACACCAAGATAAGATCAAAATAGATACAGGATGTAGACATAAAAAATATTATAAGCAAACTAAAAGAACAAGGAATAGCTTACCTGTCAGATCTATGGAAAGGGAAGCTATTTATTTCCATGGAAAATGTGGAGAACATTTTTAAAAACAAACTTGATAATTTTGATTACATTAAAATAAAAAGTTTTTGCACAGAAAAAACCACTGTAACCAAGATCAAAAGAAATGTAGTAAGTTGGGAAACAAATTTTACAACTAGTATTTCTTACAAAGTACTCATTTCTAAAATATACAGATAACTGATTCAAATTTTCAAAAAAAAAATAGCCATTCCCCAATTGAAAAATGGTCAAAGGATATGCAAAGGTAATTTACAGATGAGGAAATAAAAGTGATCCAGAGTCAAATGAAAAATCACTCTAAATCGTTACTTATTAAAGAAATGTTAATTAAAACATATCTGAGGTATCACTTGCATACTTTTAAGATTGGCTAATATGATCAGAGAGGACATTGATCAGTGTTGGAAAGGATGTGGGAAATCTGGGTCACTAATACTTGGTGTTTTTTGTTTTGTTTTGTTTTTAGTTTTTTTCAAGGCAAATGAGGTTAAGTGGCTTGCCCAAGGCCATGCAGCTAGGTAATTATTGAGCCTCTGAGGTCAGATTTGAACTCAGGTACTCCTGACTCCAGGGCCTGTGCTCTATCCACTGTGCTACCACCTAGCAGCCCCAGGACTTGTTGTTTTTGAAAAAGATGTTTTGTTCTGTTTGAAGTCAACTGCAAGTGCTATTTTCCAACAACAAAAAGAAAGTAACAACGGTAGTTTTATTTATTTACAAGCTAGATCAGAGGGAAGTTTAAGCACATTAAGTAGTGTTTTGAAAAAAAAAAATTTTAGTAATGGTGATTTTAAAAAATATTTTATATATTTAAGGGTTAAGTTACTTGTCCAAGGTCACATAGTTAGGCAATTATTAAGTGTTTGAAGTCATATTTGAATTCAGGTCCTCCTAACTCCAGGGCCATTGCTTTATCCACTGTGCCACTTAGCTACCACATAATGGTGTTTTGAAAAACATGTTTTTGTAAGGCCAGCTAAGTGCAGGTGGTGTTTTGCAAGGAAGTGCATTCCAAAGGATTAATATTAATAATAATTACTACTGCTACTACTACTACTACTACTACTAATATTATTAATAGTAACAATAAATTTAAAAAAATATTATTATCTCTTTTGAGGAGGCTTCATTTCTGGGAGATTACCTCTCACACTTCAAGTATCAGTTTAAAGAGCTTGCAAGAAATCTTTCCCAATCTTTAATCTTAGAGCCTTCCCTCTGAGATTATCTCTAATGTACTCTAGATTTTGTTGCTATTGAGTCATTTCAGTTATGTCTAACTATTTTTGACCGTATTTGGGATATTCTTGGAAACTGATGTAGTTTAACATTTCCTTCCCTAGCTCATTTTACAGATGGGGAATTGAGGCAAATAGGATTAAATGGTTTGCCCAGGTCATAAAGCTAAGTAAATGTCTGAGGTCAGAACTGAACTCAGGTCCTCCTGGCTCCAGGGCAGCTTTCTATCCACTATGGCACCTAGTTACTTCTTACCCCGTATATATTTTTCTTATGTGTATATGTCTTTTCCCCATTAGAGAATGTGAGCTCCATGAGAACCTGGGATGTTTTTTTTTGCTTTTATTTTATATCTTTAGCATAATGCCTTGTACATAAAGTACATGCTTGTGATGGTAACACTTGCTTTTTTAAATGGATTGGTCATTGTCAATGATTTCATGGATGAATTGTTGATTCCTGTTTGACAGGATTTTGATTGAAATTTTGGAAATAACATTTATTTATGATATTGATCTATGTTCTAAGCTCTTTCTGTAATTGAGAACCATATTTGTTTCCTAAAAGGGATCTGGGAGGGCATTTTCTTTCTCAGTTTTTGAGATTTAATTGTTTATTAATGGTACTAATCTTGAAAAATTTGAAAGAATTCTCTTGTCAAAACCAGGATTCTGTCGCACCTCAGTTTAGAGTTAGTTTTGTTTTGTTTTGTTTTTCTGAGTTTGGATTCTTTGGGAGCTCTATTTGATCTTCTCTATTGGGTATTTTATATTTTGAAGTTATTCCTCTATTTCTTTTGTGTTTTTAGTTTTGGTAGCTTATAACTGGGTAGTCAATTTTGATCAATCTTGTTATTCTGATTTTGTTGTTTTTATCTTGTTCATTGGCCTATTTTGTAATTTTATTTTCTCTCTTCTTTTTAAATTGACTAACTAAAGGTGTATTAATTTTATTAGTTCTTTCAAAGAATCAAATTTTAGTTTTTATTTATAATTTCTATAAGTTTTCTGGTTTCCAAATTACATCTCCTATTTTTAATAGTTGTTCTTTTGAGTTCATGTTAGGTTTGTTGGTTGATTTTCTAATATTTTATGCATATTAGTCTCCTTTTCTATTTTGTTAATGTATTTTTATAATGACATAATTTTCCTTCTGAAGATTGACTTTAACTTTACTCCAGGAAATTTGGTATATTTTTAATTGTTACATAATTTTTAATACTTCAATGATTTGTTCTTTGAGACACTCATTATTTAGGATTTCATGGTTATCTTTGTATCTGTGTCTTGTTTCTTCTCTCACAGCCGATTATTACTTTATTTCTTTATGATCTATAAATACTGTGTTTACACTTTCTGCCTTTCTGCCCTTAATTTCCAATACCTCTGTGTTGTAATAGTTGCTAATTTTGGCAAGAAATTCCACATAATGCTGAGAAATACATATATATATATATATATAAATTTTATTCTTTAGTGGTGACATATATTTATATACATATTTTCTTAGAATATATCTTATCTTTGAGCTCTACTATCTCAGCAATTTCTTCAAATATATATTTTCCATTTATTTATTATTTTATTTATTTTTCTGTTAGATAATCCAAAATTAAGAAAGGAAAATTAAAATCTGCTGCCGCTATTGTATTGTTGTCTATGTCTTCTTGTACGTCCTTAATGAATCTAGATGCTAAGACATTTACTAAATGTTGATTTATTGCTCTTTTTTAGCATAATATAACTTCCCTGTTTATTTCTTTTATTGTTGTTAATTTTTGTTTTTACTTCCTAGTAGCATGATTGCAACACTTGCTTTTTAAAAAAAAAAAATTCTTCTGATCCATAGTCAATTTTGAGCTAGTAAAAGTTTGACTGTTTATTGACCATGAGTGCTTTTCATCTTTAGGGGAACCTCAATTGTAAAACCAGATTGTAAATCTTAGAAGTATATATGATACAGTAAGAAAATTGTTTTGAATAGGCAAGATTTATGACATGAACCCTGTTTTGTGTTTCTTGACAGGTCAGAAAAAAAACCCATGTTAGCTTTTATCTTAACCCATTTAGTTTGCATGGGATCTGAATCCATTTTCATTTTGTCAAATTGACTCAAACTTAAGTTATAATACCTATGTTCCCAAGGGAACATTGTACCTTTCCTAGAGCATGAGCCAAAAAATTTGTATAAAAAGATCCTCAAACTTGAATGAGGTCTGTAGAAACTTTGATCCACTAGTTGTGGATAACACCTTACACAGATAAATAGGTGGCCTAGAAGGAAGGGGACAAATGTAGATATGTACTTGGTTCTGCTATAACATGACACCTGTATATCTGAAAATCACCTTGCAAAATCATGCAATAAAACAATGCTCTTAAAGGTAAAATGGGTACCACTTACCAGCCATAGATATTTCTTTTCTTTTCATGGTATGGTCTCTTCAATATAATTTCCTTTATTGCTCAGAAGAAAACATTTTTATTTTTTTTTCAAGATGCTTTATTACTTTTCTCCTTAAAACTTAAAGTTCCCTGTTTGGCATACATTACTTAATATTTTTTTTGATTCTGGATGATTGGACATGTTTGGGATACAGAATGAATATTTTTTTTAATTTAGAAAAGTTCACAAAAACAATAGAATAGAAAACATAATCCTATAGAATAACTCACTCACTGTTAATTGGATGTTAACTGGAATATGATAGAAGTGTTTTCATTTTATGTATTCATGTAGTTTCCATTTGAGCAGGATAGTCTTCTGCATTCACATAGTGTTTCTCAAGGATTAAATTACACAAAATATTCTTAGCAGCCCTATTTGAGGTGGCAAAGAGTTGGAAATCAAGCAAATGTCCTTCAGTTGGAGAATGGCTTAGCAAACTGTAGTATATGTATGTCATGGAACACTATTGTTCTATTATAAACCAGGAGGGAATGGGAATTCAGGAAAGCCTGGTGGGATTTGCATGAACTGGTGCTGAGTGAGATGAGAGAACTCATCCAACCTTTATGAAATACAGTTTGGAATAATGCCCAAAGGGAAACAAAAATGTGCATAACTTTTGTTCCAGCAATACTGGGTCTATACCATGAAGATATGATGAAAAAGGGTAAAAACAACACTTGCACAAAAAATGTTCCTAGCAGCCCTGTTTCTGGTGGCAAAGAATTGGAAATCAAGTAAATGTCCTCCAATTGGGGGATGGCTTAACATACTGTGGTATATGCATGTCATGTAAAACTATTGTTCTATTAGAAACCAGGAGGAATGGGAATTGAGAGAAGACTAGAGAGATTTGAATGAACTCATGCTGAGGTAAATGAGCAGAACCAGAAGAAAATCATACACCCTAACAGCAATATGGGGATGATGATCAAACTTGAAGAACTTGCTCATTCCATCAGTGTAACAATCAGCATCAATTTTGGGCTGCTTGAAATGGAGTATACCATCTGTAACCAGAGAGAAAGAATTGTGGAGTTTGAGCAGAGACCAAGGACTATTGCCTTTAACTTGGAAAAAAATTCTTCCAGTGTAATTTTGCTATCTTTTTTACTTTATTTTTATTCCTTGGGGATGTGATTTCTTTCTCATTGCTTTCAACTTGGATTGATGTATGCCATGGAAACTATGTGGAAACTGACAAACTGCCTTCTGTGGGGGTGAGGGGAAGGGAAACAAGATTGGGGGGGGGAATTGTAAAGCTCAAAATAAATAAAATTTTTCTTTAAAAAAAAAGTTTGCCTCTTCCTGCGATGGAGTTGCATTGTTCCAAGGCTCTTGTTCTGGGGAACTGACCAGCTGCTAGGTCAGTATTGTGTCAGGTCTACATGGGGCCTGGCTGCTCACCTGGCACTTCACTGTAACCAAGAACTCTCCCTGTTTGCTCACCTAGCTTTAGGTCAAGGCTCATATGGGAATTCTTGTTACTCAGGAGCCAGGGAGGTATGGGAGAATATATAGATCTGTTTACTTCTTTAGTGTTTCACCCAGCCACATGGAAGAGTGCTGATTGAAGGGACGGGAGGGGGTGAGGATTGAGCTGATGTTACCCCAGGAGTTGTGACTCTGGGACGAAAGAGCTACTTGCTGACTCACATACTGGGCCTTGTGGCCTAGTTTACTGACCCTCAGTGGAGTTCATGATATTTAATGGACTAGCATGCCTGGATATTGCTTGTACAGGACCATGCTTCTCTTTTACATAAAAGGGACTGATATTTCTTGAAGATATCTGAAATTTTATTTGACTGAAATATGTTTTATATCATCTTTTTGTTAATTTTGTCTTTCTAGCATTCATTTTGAGGAATTATTTTTTAGCTGTTTGAACCATAATTTGGGATAATCCTGGTGCTTTCATGATTACTTTACCAACTTGGGTCCCAGAAATCTCAATAGTATTTTATGTAATAAAATTTTATTTCACTGAGGGCAGTAAAAGATGCATTTAACATCTATTGTTTTTATGTAATTTTTCCCTGAGAATTTTATGCCACAATGCATGGTTTGGTTTTAAAAGTTTCATAACATGGTTCAAAAATGTGTGACTATCTGACACAATTGAGTTATTACTTGGCTTATAGTTAAAAGGACTTCATATATTTAAGATTTATATAAGCCTGCACCAGTTACACAACTACCTGAATTAACTTTCCACAAATAGGAAATGGAAGTTCTAGAACTTAATTAATTTGATAGTTGTGAGAATTGAATGAGACAATTTTGAGAAAAATATTGCTTAGCATATTGCCTGTCACATATTCTTATTGATGTGTTTATTTTGTCAGTTGTGTCCAGCACTTTGTAATCCATCGACCTTTGCACATCAAAACCTTTTAGCTTCCACTGTTTCCTGAAGTTTATTAAACACGTTTTTTTCCTTTCATGACACATCTATCTCATCCTTTCTTTTGCTCCTTTTCCTTTTGTCATCAATCTTTTAAAACACTAGGGACTTTTCCAGAGAGGTCTGACTCCTCCTTAGGTGCCCCAATTTTTAAGATTCAGTTTCAGTTTTTCTCCTTCCAATGAATATTCAAAATTAGTTTAGCCATGTATTTACTGATTTGCTCTCCTTGCTAACCTCTTTTTATATGATCTTAGAAATCTGCAATTTCTTTAGAGTCCAACTCTAACAGTAATATATTGTGAATGGGAATATCATTGTTTTGATTATACAGATGATTTTTAACAAGATGACAGAACTAATTTTTTGTATATTGCTTGGATTTGTCATGGTTTTCCTTCCAATTTAACGTTTAAGTCAATGACTACTTTCCCTGTCAGCTGTGGATATTTGAACCAAAGATAAAAAATCTGTCACTACTTCCATTTGACTTCCTCTGTTTGCCAGAAAGTAAAGCAACCAGTTGCAATGAACTTAGTGTTTCCTTTTGATTGTTTTTGAATTTTAGTTATGCTTCAAAGCAGCTTTTCCTCCCTACTCTTTCACTCCCATCAAGAAGATTCTTAATTTACTTTTTTGCCATCAGAGTGGTATAATCTGCAAATAAGACAATCATTGATTTTTATCCTTGTCACTTCAATTTTGACTTCAGATTTTTAAAGTCAGGAAATTTGAATGATGTGCTCTGCATATAACTTAAATAAATAAAATGACAATAGACAATCTTACTATTTACCCTTCCAAATATTAAATGAATAAGTTCTTCCATGTTTGGTTTCTAACTGATGACACTTGATTCACAAGCATGTTCATGTGAGACAAATAAGGATAATTTAGTAGTCCAACCTTTTTGAGGATTTGTCAGATTGTGTTGTTATTACACAAAGCTTTTAATATAGTTAATGAAGTAATTTTGTTTGTTTGTTTTGGTAGAAGTGCATTGCTTTCTCTATAAACCAGATATGATGGCAATTTGATGCTGAAGATTAGCTTGAGAATAACCAAGCTAGCAAGTTAAATGAGTGCAGGCTTTCTGTATTTTGAACATTCCTTGGCATTGTCTTTCTTTAAAATAAGAATGTAAACTGATCTTTTCCCACCCAGTGACAACTGCTTAATTATCCAACTTTGCTGGTACATTGATATAGCATTTTAACAACATTATCTTTCAGGATTTTTAAAAAGCTCAGTTGCAATTCCATTACCTCCACTAACCTTAATTTTGGAAATGCCTCCAAAAGTCCACTTACCTTTATTATTTAGCATGTATGACTCTAGATAGTAATCACAATGCTGTTGTAATTAGTTATGTTAAAATCTTTCTCCTATAGTTCTTTTGTATGTCCCTGTCACCGCTTCTTAATCTCTTCTATTCTGTTAAGCCCCTACAGTTTTTGTCTTTTATTATTTCTACTTTTTCTGTAAATGTTTCAATAACTATAATATTCTTTTTTAAATTTTTTAACCTTTAATTTGTTTATTTATTTTCACATTACCACAATAGTCTTGCTGTAAGGAAAAATGTATTCCCCATCCCTGCCAAAAAAAAAAAGACAGAGAAATCTCAAGAAAAACAAAGTGAGAGAAAAAAGTGTACTTTAGTATGTGTTCAGATATCAGCTCTGTCTCTGGGATGAATCACATTCTTTATTATAAATTCATCAGAGGAGTTGGTTCAATATTTTCCCCACAGTTGCTATTGTTAGGTTATTTCCCTCCATCATAATTCTCTCCTCAATTTATTCTATTCTCTCTCTTTCGCCATGTCCCTCCTCAAAAGTGTGTTATCCCTGACTACACTCTCCCATGAACTTCACTCTCTTCTATCACCTACACCTACCATTCCTTCCATATGTCCCTTTTCTTTCATCCCTATCCTCTTCTTTTTCATCCAGTTTAAGAAAGAATTCTATACTCTATTGAGTGTGTGCTATTTCCTCTCTGACTCACCTCTGATTAGAATGAAGGCTCACTCACTCCCCCTCACTTTCCATCCTTTCCATTCCATTGTAAAAGCTTTATCTTACCTCTTTTATATGGAATATCTTAGCCCATTCTACATCTCTTTGTACTTTCTCCCAGTCATTCTTTTTCTCAACCATTAACTTCATTTTTTTATAATAATTGCGCTTCAAATTCAACTTTCTCCTGTTCTTTGTCTTTATATGCTCCTTCAACCTACTCTAGTAAATGAGAGGGTACATTTGAGTTATCAGTATCATGTTCCCATGAAGGAATACAAGTAATTCAACATCATTTTCCCTTCCCATCCATCCTCTCTATGCTTCACCTGGATCCTGTACTTTTAAGATCATTCTTTCTGTTCAGCTCTGGTCATTTCAACAAGAATGTTGGAAAAATTCCCTATATCATTGAATGTCCATCTTTTCCCCTGAAAGAAAATGTTCAGTTTTCTGTATAGTTGATTCTTAGTTGTAATCCAAGCTCTTGTCCCTTCCAGAATGTCATATTGCAAACCCTACAAATTGTTAATTTAGACATTGCTAAATCCTGTGTACTCCTGACTGTAGTTCATGGTTTCTTCCTGTCTGCTTGTATTATTTTCTCTTTGACTTGGGAGTTCTGGAATTTGCGTATAATATCAGTAGAAGTTTTTTTTTTTTTTTTAAGGGGATTTCTTTCAGTAGGTGGTTGGTGAATTTCCTCAACTTCTATTTTGCCCTCTGCTTCTAGGATGTCAGGGCAATTGTCCTGTAAAAAAATTCTTTAAAAATGAACTTAAATCTCTTCCTGGCCATAAATAGCTCAATAACTTTTAAATTATCTCTCCTGGATCTGTTTTCCAGGTCACTTGTTTCTCTAATGAGATAAATCACATTTTCTTCTAATTGTTTTCATTATTTTGATTTTGTTATTTTGTTTCTTGATTTCCCACAGCCATTAATTTTCATTAGCTACACATTTCATTTGAAGGGGTTATTTTCCTGAAAGAACACTTTTATCTCCTTTTCCATCTATCCAGTTCTTTTTAAGGCATTCTTCTCCTCATTTACCTTTTGGATGTTTTTTTTCCATTTGAGTTAACTGGTTCTTTTTGGGTTTTTTAAGTTTTTTTGCAAGACAAATGGGGTTAAGTGGCTTGCCCAAGGCCACACAGCTAGGCCATTATTAAATGTTTGAGACCGGATTTGAACCCAGGTACTCCTGACTCCAGGGCCAGTGCTTTGTCCACTGTGCCACCTAAACACCCCAATTTAACAGGTTTTTAACATGTTTTTTCTTCAGTAATTTTTTTTGTGTCTCATTAACCAGACTGCTGACTTGGTTTTCATAGTTTTCCTGTATCACTCTCATTTCTCTTCCCAATTTTCCCTCTATCTAACTTCCTTGATTTTCAAAATCTTTTTAGAATTCTTTCATAGCCTGAGCAAAGTTTTTATTTTTTTTGTAGATTTTGTCATCTTCTGAGTGTGTTTTGATCCTCCATAAGACCAAAGTAATCTACTATGAACAGATTATTTTTTTTAATTTTTATTAAAGATATTATTTGAGTTTTACAGTTTTCCCCCAATCTTGCTTCCCTCCCCCCACCCCCACCCCACAGATAGCACTCCGTCAGTCTTTACTTTGATTCCATGTTGTACCTCGATCCAAATTGGGTGTGATGAGAGAGAAATCATATCCTTAAAGAGAACAGAATTCTCAGAGGTAACCAGATCAAACCATAAGACATCTGGGGTTTTTTTTTTCTGAATTAAAGGGAATAGTCCTTGTACTTTGTTCAAACTCCACAGCTCCTTATCTGGATACAGATGGTACTCTCCTTTGCAGACAGCCAAAAATTGTTCCCAATTGTTGTTCTGATGGAATGAGCAAGTCCTTCAAGGTTGAACATCACTCCCATGTTGCTGTTAGGGTGTACAGTGTTTTCCTGGTTCTCCTCATCTCACTCAGAATCAGTTCATGCAAATCCCTCCAGGTTTCCCTGAAATCCCATCCCTCCTGATTTCTAATAGAACAATAGTATTCAATGACATACATATACCACAGTTTGCTAAACCATTCCCCAATTGAAGGACATTTACTGGATTTCCAATTCTTTGCCACCACAAACAGGGCTGCTATAAATGTTTTTGTACAAATAAGGTTTTTACCATTTTTCCTTATCTCTTCAGGGTATAGACCCAGTAGTGCTATTGCTGGGTCAAAGGGAATGCATGTTTTTGTTGCCCTTTGGATATAGTTCCAAATAGCTCTCCAGAAGGGTTGGATGAGTTCACAGCTCCACCAACAGTGTAATAGTGTCCCAGATTTCCCACAACCCTTCCAACAATGATCATTATACTTCTTGGTCATACTGGCAAATCTGATAGGTGTGAGGTGGTACCTCAACGAAGCTTTAATTTGCATTTCTCTAATAATTAATGATTTAGAGCATTTTTTCATATGGCTATGGATTGCTTTGATCTCCTCATCTGTAAATTGCCTTTGCATATCCTTTGACCATTTGTCAATTGGGGAATGGCTTTTTGTTTTAAAAATATGACTCAGTTCTCTGTATATTTTAGAAATGAGTCCTTTGTCAGAATCATTAGTTGTAAAGATTGTTTCCCAATTTACTACTTTTCTTTTGATTTTGATTATATTGCTTTTACCTGTGCAAAAACTTTTTAATTTAATGTAATAGAAATCATCTAATTGGTTTTTAGTGATGTTCTCCAACTCTTCCTTAGTCATAAACTGTTCCCCTTTCCATAGATCTGACAGGTAGATTATTCCTTGATCTTCTAATTTGCTTATAGTATTGTTTTTTATATCTATGTCCTGTAACCATTTGGATCTTATCTTGGTAATAGGGTGTGAGGTGTTGGTCAAATCTAAGTTTCTTCCATACTAATTTCCAATTATCCCAGCAGTTATTATCAAAGAGGGAGTTTTTATCCTGGTGGCCTGACTCTTTGGGTTTATCAAACAGCAGATTACTATAATCCTCTCCTGCTTTTACACCTAGTCTATTCCACTGGTCCACCACTCTATTTCTTAGCCAATACCAAACAGTTTTGATGACTGGTGCTTTATAATATAATTTTAGATCTGGTAGTGCTAAGCCACCTTCGCTTGCATTTTTTTTTTCATTAAGCTCTTGGCAATTCTTGACTTTTTATTTCTCCCTATGAATTTACTTACAAATTTTTCTAGCTCATTAAAGTAATTTTTTGGAATTTTGATTGGTAGGGCACTAAACAGATAGTTTAGTTTTGGTAGAATTGTCATTTGTATTATATTAGCTCTACCTATCCATTAGCAGTTGAAATTTGCCCAGTTATTTAAATCTGATTTAATTTGGGTGAGAAGTGTTTTATAATTGTTTTCCAAAAATTCTGAGTCTGTCTTGGCAAATAGAATCTCAAGTATTTTACACTGTCTGAGGTTTCTTTGAATGGAATTTGTCCTTCTAGCTCTTCCTGCTGTTTCTTGCTAGTCATATATAGGAAAGTTGAGGATTTATGGGGGTTTATTTTATAACCTGCAACGTTGCTAAAATTACTAATTGTTACCAGTAGTTTTTTAGATCATTTCTCGGGATTCTCTAGGTAGACCATCATGTCATCTGTGAATAGTGAGAGTTTTGTCTCTTCCTTCCCAATTCTAATTCCTTTAATTTCTTTTTCTTCTCTAATTGCTGATGCTAACATTTCTAAAACATTATTGAATAGTAGTGGTGATAATTGGCACCCTTGTTTAACCACTGAACTTATTGGGAATGCCTCTAGCCTCTCCCTATTGAGTATAATGCTTGTTGATGGTTTCAGATAGATACTGCTCATTATTTTAAGCAACAGTCCATTTATTTCTACACTCTCTAGTGTTTTTAATAGGAATGGATGCTGTATTTTGTCAAAAGCTTTCTCAGCATCTATTGATATGATCATATGGTCTCTGATAGGCTTGTTATTGATATAATTGAGTATACCAACAGTTTTCCTAATATTGAACCAACCCTGCATTGCTGGAATAAATTATACTTGATCATAATGTATTATCCTAGTGATGACTTGTAGTCATTTTGCTAAGATTTTATTTAGGATATTTGCATCAATATTCATGAAGGAAATAGGTCTATAATTTTCTTTCTCTGTTTTAACACTTCCTGTTTTAGGTAGCAGTACCATATTGGTTTCATAGAAAGAGTTAGGCAGAGTTCCATCTTTCCCTATTTTTCCGAAGAGTTTATATAGGATTGGAACCAATTGTTCCTTAAATGTTTGGTGGAATTCACTTGCAAATCCATAAGGCCCTGTAGATTTTTTTTAGGGAGTTCACTAATGGCTTGTTGAATTTCTTTTTCTGAGATAAGGTTGTTCAGGTAATTAATCTCTTCTTCATTTATCCTGGGTAACTTATATTTTTGTAAATATTCATCCATTTCACTTAGATTATCAAATTTATTGGCAAAAAGTTGGGCAAAATATTTTCGAATTATTACTTTAATTTCCTCCTCATTGGTGGTGAGTTCACCTTTTTCATTTATAATACTAGCAATTTGGTTTTCTTCTTTCTTTTTTTTAATCAAATTGACCAGAGATTTAACAATTTTATTGGTTTTTTCATAATACCAACTTTTGGTTTTATTTATTAATTCAATAGCTATTTTGCTTTCAATTTTATTAATTTTTCCTTTGATTTTCCAAATTTCTAATGTGGTATTTGATTGGGGATTTTTGATTTGTTCTTTCTCTATTTTTTTTAGTTGCATGTTTAGTTCATTGATTTCCTCTTTCTCCAATTTATTCATATAAGCATTTAGAGCTATAATATATCACCTGAGAGTTGCTTTGAATGAATCCCATAGGCTTTGGTATGTTGTTTCATTATTATCATTATCTAGGATAAAATGGTTAATTATTTCTACAATTTGTTTTTTGGTGCACTCATTTCTTAAGATGAGGTTATTCAGTTTCCAATTTGTTCTGGGTCTATATCTCCTTGGCTCAGTATTGCATATGACTTTTATTGCATTGTGATCTGAGAAAGATGTATTCACTATTTCTGCCTTTCTGCAGTTGATCATTAGGTTTTTATGTCCTAGTACACGGTCAATTTTTGTATAAATTCCATGTACTGCAGAGAAAAAGGTATATTCCTTCCTATCCCCATTTAGTTTCCTCCATAAGTCTACCATATCTAATTTTTCTAACAATCTATTTACCTCCCTAATTTCTTTCTTGTTTGTTTTATGATTTGATTTATCTAGATCTGATAGTGGGAGGTTGAGGTCTCCTACTAGTAGAATTTTGCTGTCTATATCTTCCTGTAATTCTTTCAGCTTCTCTTCTAAGAATTTGGGTGCTGTCCCACTGGGTGCATATATATTCAATATTGAAATGACTTTATTGTATATGGTACCTTTTAGGAGGATATAGTTTCCTTCCTTATCTCTTTTAAAGCTATCTATTTTTGCTGCTGCTTTGTCTGAGATAAGGATTGCTTCCCCTGCTTTTTTTTACTTCAGCTGAAGCAAAAGTATATTTTGCTCCAACCTTTTACATTTACTCTATATGTATCTCTCTGCTTCAAATGAGTTTCTTGTAAGCAGCATATTGTAGGATTCTGGTTTTTAATCCACTCTGCTATTTGCTTATGTTTTAAGGGAGAGTTCATCCCATTCACATTTAAGGTTATGATTACTAATTCTTTATTGCCATCTGTGCTATCTTTCCTCTGTTTGTATTTTCCCCCTTTCCCCCCCTTTTATCCATATTCCCCAGTATTTTGTTTTTGAATTCCACCCCCTTCAGTGTGCTTGCCCTCCTATATCACTCCCTCCCCTTTCTTTCCCCTCTCCCTGTTCCCTTCCCTTCCTTTTGTTATTTCCCCTTATTTCCTCCACTCCCCTTCCCTTTCTCTGTCCCCCCTCCCCTTTTCCCCTTTTACTTCTTGAAAGGTTAGATGTTTTATAAGTTAACTGAGTATGTGTAGGTTGACTTTAAGCCAAGTCTGATGAGAAGAAGATTTAGGTGTTTCTCTTCTACTCCCTTCTTCCCCTCTATTACCATAGGTTTTTTGTACCTCTTAGTGTAATGAGATTTGTCCCATTCAATCCCCTCCCTCCTCCCTTCTCTTTCCTGTCCCCCTTTTTAGGGAGGTAGTGTATTTTTTTTAGATCATTCTATCTAAGTCATAGAAAATTCTGAGTGTCTGACCCTTCTAGTTCAGTATATTCTGTTGAATAGAGTCCAAATTCTTGAGTGTTATTAGAGTCTTTCTCCCCGGTGGAGTTAAAGCCAGTTACATCCCATTAGATATCAGTCTCATGGACAGGTCAGGGATGTCCAGCATTTCTGGCTATGTATATTCTCTCTGTTAGAGTTACATTTCTCAGGATTCTCAGGATTTATGAGAGTCTCTACCCCCCCCCCCCCATGCTGTGATATAGCCAGTTTCAACTTACTGGGTTGCATTTTTTTCCCTTTACCAATTCCTTTTTTTTTACCTTTTCCTTTGTCTCTTGAACCTCCTGTTTGATTTTCAAATTTTCTCTTTTGCTCTGGTCTTTTCATCAGAAATTTTTGGAATTCTTCCATTTTGTTAAATATCCATCTTTTTTTTTCCCTGGAAGAGAAGGCTCAGCTTTGCAGGAAAGTAGATTCTTGGCTGCATTCCAAGCTCCCATGCTCTTCGAAATATCTCGGTCCAGGCCCTTCGATCCCTTAAAGTTGATGCAGCCAGGTCCTGCATGATCCTTACTGTAGCTCCTTGATATTTAAATTGTTTCTTTCTGGCTGCTTGCAGGATTTTCTCTTTTATCTGATAGTTCTGGAGTTTGGCCACAACATTCCTTCGTGTTTTCCTTTTAGGATCTTTTTTCTGCTGGGGATCGATTCACTCTTTCAATAACTACTTTGCCCTCCGATTCCATGATGTCAGGGCAGTTTTCCATCACTAGATCCTGTAATATTAAGTCCAGGCTTTTTTTCTCTTCAGTGTTTTCAGGATGTCCTTTAATTTTCAGGTTTCCCCTCCTCGATCTATTCTCGAGGTCAGTGGTTTTGTTGATGAGGTATTTCACATTTGCTTCTATTTTTTCTATTTTTTGATTTTGACTCTTGCTGTCTCATGGAGTCATTAGTTTCTGTAGCCTCCATTATTTTTTGGGGGGAGGAGTTTTCTTCATTATCCTTTTCCAATTGGTCCATTCTACTTTTGAAAGAGTTTTCCATTTGACCAGTTGAGGTTTTGAGAGAATTAATTTCTTTTTGCATTTGCTCATTTGAGGATCTGAGAGAATTATTTTCATTTTGCAAGGTATTAATTGTCTCCCCCAAATTTTCCAGTTGATTTTTAAGCTCCTTCCTTATTTCTTCAAGGAAGAATTTCTGTGCTGGAGACCAGATTGTATTCTCCTCAGAGGTTCCAGGTCTCTCTGGGTTGGGGTCTTTCCCTTACAGGAATTTTTCTATAGATCCACCTTTCCGCTGACCCTTCTTCATTATGCTAAGACCTTGAGTTGTATGGGGCTGGTTCACCTGGGCTTGGGATCTCTAAAGGCTTTACTGAGTGCAGTTTCTCTGGCTGGCCAGTAGGAGGAGCTGGTTGCCCTCTCTGGAGTGTCTGTGACCTTGGTTGCAAGGCCTTCCCCCTTTGCTTGAGGGAGGGAATTGGAGCTATTGAATTCTTTTGCCTTCAATCAATGGTGGGCTTTATCATTGCCTGAGGTGATTCCTCAGCTGGGCAGGTTCTTTTGCTCACACACCTGGGCCTGAGGCAGAAATAATTTGCATTTGTTTGGGAGGAGGCCTCAGTGCAATGGAGGCATGGGCTCAGAGTTTCTCAGACCTGAGGAGACTAGGGATGGTGTTGCAGCTGTCCTGCACCAGACCTCTCCCCGCAGCCCCTCCCCAAGCTCCAGGGGGACAGCCCCAACACCAGCGCCTCTGCTTCCCTGCAGACCCAAGCCCCCTTCGTCCAGCCCCACCGCTGATCCAGCAGGTCCAGCTCTCAGTACCTCAGACTCCTGGCTCCGATTCAGCTATTGATCTGGGTGATCTTCCCTGGGAGCTCAGACTCACCTGCTGGTACTCAGCCAAGGCTGCTGTGGGTGACAAATCCTGAGGTAGATTTTCCTCTCCTGGCTTTTCTTTCTGGGTTTCCTGGTTTGGATTTCTTTTAAGAGGTTTGTTTCATGTGATAGATGGGGAAGAGATCAGGAGACTTTAGAACTGTGCCTGTCTTCTCTCCACCATCTTGGCCCCTGTCATGAACAGATTACATTTGTCTGCTGCTTGCTCAATTCCTCATCCTATGACCTGATTTAAATGCATTTTACCAAGTTTTTGAGGGTTTTGAGAAACCCCAGGAACCTCAATTCTTTTGATATCTTATGCAAGGCATTTACTGCTTTCCTGACTTGTACTCTAGTCTTTGAATAACCAGAAGCATTCCTCTCTACCCTGGAACAAGGAGGAGGGACCTTGCTCATGTCAATATGAGACCCAAGACTGAGACCTGGATCTGAATATGGGAAAGTATCAAAGTCCTATCCCAGGAAAAGCAGAGAATACTCTGCAGTTTCTATTTTTTTTAATGTGGGTGGGATAAATGTTCTAGAAGCAGCTCCCAGATGATAATATTTTGCTTTTGGTTCTTGGGCTGGGGTTGTACTGAGACCTGGCTGGCCTAGGCTTTGCACACACTCTGGTACTGCAGAGATTTCTTGCTGACCTTCCAAATTGTGCTTGGTGATCCTTAAACTGAGATGTCTGGAATCTTCCCCTGATGCCATGGCATCCAGTCATCCCACAGTTGTTCATGAATGACTGGAGCCAGATTGCTATGGTATCCAGCACAGAGCAGCCTGTGATGACTTTTGTATTTCCTTTTCCATTTGGTCAATTCTGCTTTTTAAGGCATTTTTCTTGTCATTAGTCTTTTGGACTGATTTTTCCATTTTATCCAAACTGGATTTTAAGATTTTATTTTGGGGAATGCCATTAGGGCAAGAATTTCCAGAAACTCTTCTCCCAAAAGCTACAAAAGCTGAAAAATTATGACTAACCAAAATTTAGAGAGGCAAAGCTCACAGAAATATTAAGTGATATAATTTCTCATGGCAAGATAACTTAGAATATTCAAGGAAAAGATCTGTTTCACTAGGACTGGTGGCTGGAAAGAATTGTAGTGCAGCCCTGGGTTACCTGAAAGTCATGGCCAGGAAAAGAGACTGGACATGTTTTTCAATAAATGATGTAGCAAAATTGCCCTGAGATCCTAGAAGCAGAAGATAAAAATAGAAATTGAGAGAATTCACCAATAACTTCCTAATGGAGATCCACCAAAAAATATTGACTGGAATATGATGATCAAATTCCAAAACTCCCAAGTAAAAGAGAAAATACTACAAGCTGCCAGAAAGAAACAATTCAAGTACCATGGTGCTACAGGATTTGGCAGGGTCTACATTAAGTTCTTGTAGGCTTGGTATATGATATTCTGGAAGGCAAAAGAAATTTATTTACAACTGAGAATCAATTACCTTTAAAATTGCACATTTTTCTGTCAAAAAGATGAACTTTCAAAGAAACTGGGGACTTTCATATTTTCTTGTTGAAACAAAAAGAACTAGAAAGAAAGGTTGATGTCCAAGTATAGGTGAAGCATAGAGAAGTTGGCCAAGAAGGACTAATTATGAGGAAATTAATGATATTGAACTTCATATATTTGTGAATGGGAAGAATATATTGATAACTCATCGGAAGCTTTTCATTTATAAGTTAGAAGGAACAGATGTAGATAAGGCACAGGAGGGATTGGAATATGATGATATATAATATAGTATAAAGATGGAGTCAATGGGTGATAAAGTGTGAGAGAATGCAAAAGGAGAGGTAGAAGGAGCTAAGATATTTTACATAAAAAGTGAAGAAAAGGTTTTTTCAATGGAGTGGAAGTGGGCAAGCTGAAGAGGAATGAATGAGTCTTCATTCTCATTGGAAATGACTCAGTGAAGAAATAACATACACACTAAATAGGGTATAGAAATCTATTTTACTCAAAGGAAAAATGAGAGGGATATAGGGAGGGTATTAGAGATGACAGAAAAGAGGGAAGATCTTGGGAGCAGATAGTCATAACACAATTCTGAGGAGGGACAGGGCAAAGGAGATAGAGAACAGAATAAATGGGAGTGAGGAGGAATAGACTGGAGGAAAACACAGCTAGTAATAGTGACTATGGGAAAGGTATTGAAGCAACTTCTCTGAGGTACCTATGATAAAAAAGTCAAATCATGCTTGAGAGTCTCATTTCTTTTCTCTTGAGGATCCTCTATCTTTTTTGAGGGTCAGGGCTAATTATATTTGCTTTTATAACTAGATTATTGTAATAAAATGAAAATAAAAAATTATTTCTTCAGCATTTTCTTGCCCTTCCAAAGAAACAAACAAATAAATAAAAATAAATATATTGTCTTTGATTACTTTACTGCTGAAATGAACAAGTCCAGTGGGGTTAATCATCACCCTATGTTCTTGTTAGTGTGTATACTTTCTTCTTGTTTTTGCTCATTTCACTCAACCTTAATTCATGTAACTTTTCAGGCTAAAATGTTGCCTTTAATCAAACTGGAAGAAATGTGAAAGTGAAAAAGATCCTACATTTGCAATGTGAAAACTCGATTACAATTCTCTTCTGATGTTATCTTCCTGCCATATTACATAAATTCAACTTTCTGTTCTTCATTTCTATAAGAAGAATTTGGCTTTGATGGCATTGACATTACTCTCTTAAAATAACCCTGAATACTTAAAAAAACAATTTCAGAGGAGGACAAGATTGAACAGATCCTATGAAATGGGGAAAATTTCAAATAAAAAATTTCAATATTTCAAGGCATATAAAAATAATCCAGTATGACTTGTAAAGAAGTGCTTTCTAAAAGATCCTTGTCTATTGATTGTCCAAGTCTTTTGGACACTTCAAGTAAAAGGAACCTCACTGCCTCCTGAGATAAATATTTTCACTTTTTAATATTCTACTAATATTTTTTCTTATCTTGAAATTAAATTTTGTTTCTGTACTTAATTATTTCTCTTTATTTTTCTCCTCTGTAAGATCAAGTAAAATATAATGAAACCCTCTTCAATATGGCAATTTTTAGATGCATTCTAGACAGTCAGCATGTTTTTACTAACCCTCCCATTTGTTCAAGTAATTCATCCCTCACTCCATTTATTTTAATATATTATCATATGCTTTGGTTTCCATGGAAAGGTAGTGTAATTTAGTAAAGCTAACATTGAAATCAGGAAGTCTTTTGTTGGATTTTCACCTTTAATTCATAAGGAATGTGCAACTTGGACAATTCAATTGATCTCTTTTTGGTCTAGACCATTCAGCTTTACATTTCAGAAAAATTCTAAACAGTAATGGTGAATTTCTTCTGTGAATTCCTGTACAAGTGAAGCTTCATCCCTGTCTATAGTTTGCAATCATCCCATTCTTCTAATTGTCTTCAACTAGATATGTTTTCTAAAATATATTTTTTTACAATGCAATGTTAGAATTGAGCATTAAATTATAATTGAGATAATATTAATAATGAATCTCTAAATGTAAGTCATATTGAACTCTGTTCTCCTTGGATTCTCCACCATCAGCAACACCACCACCACCACTACCGCCACTATCACCATCCATTTATTCTTCTGTTCTTCCTCCTCATCCTCCTTTTCATTTTCCTTCCTTCTCCTCCTCCTTCTGCTCCTTCTTTTTCCTTGGTCTTGTTCTTATTTTTCTTTCCTTTTCCTTTTTCCTTCCCCTCCTTCTTCTAATCCTTCTCCTTTTTCTCCTCCTCCTCTTCCATCATCTCTAGCTCCTCATCCACATCCTCCATCTACTATCCCTCCTTCTCCTCCTCTTTTTCTTCTTCATATTACTTCCTACAACTCCCACTCAGAATTACTGGATGATCTCATCACCAGGAAACACATCATTATGGAGATTATTTCAGCTATAGTACTCATACTTCATCATCACCTTAAATTTCTTTGGTCCTTCTGAGTGGAGGGTTAGAGGAAGGGGAAAATTTCTCAAAAACCATCTCCTTCAGAGAGACCTCAAAATCCCAAATATATTTTTATTTGCTGCTGCTACACTTTTTGGTATATAATCCATTATCATCATTATGCCTTGTGTAGAGTACCCACTATTATAGAGGTTCCTCCCTTTTTAACTTACTTTAATGTATTATCTTTTGCCATACACATACACACACATACATATATATTGTATTTTTCATTAATATGTTCAGCTCTTACAAAGTACCTGGAACAAACTAAATGCCTAATAACTTTTAAGGCCTCATATAATTCATATTTTCAGATAGGCTTGTTTTACATGAAATGTGGTTCATCCAACCTTCATTTTACAGTTGACTTTTACTTCACAGTTGAAAGTTTACTATTTCCCAAATTCAATATTTGTATTCTTTATTTTTTTAAATAGGAAGATAGGTATTAGAGGCTTTATTAATGATTAAATCATTTCATGGGCAATATAAAGGAGGGATTTCCAAGAGTGTTCCTGGAGGGGCCATGAGCTGTCAGATTAATGAGTATAACATAATGACAGTTACACTTTATTTGTGGCATTAATGAAGGGGTAAAATTTGCCCAGAGGAAACAAGAAAAATCAAGTAGATGAAGAATGGTTATTGCTTAGATTATGACATGTGGATAGATGAGCAGTTCATTGAATTAGGCCATTGGTACATATTATCTTGAACAAGCACTGTAGGTAAACAAGGAGCTAGACCCAGAACTGAGTAAGAAACTGGATCAGACTGTATTTGGAAAACTTTTCAATGTTTTCAATGATCCAAAGCTGCCATTAAAACCCCATTATTCATGGGTTTAAGAACACTGGATATAAAGCCAGTGGACCAGAGTTTGAATTCCAACATCACTACTGATTCAATTGTTTCTGTATTTCTTTTTTTAGTTTAAATTTTTTTATTAAAGATTTTATTTATTTTGAGTTTTACAATTTTTACCCTAATTTTACTTCCCTCCCCCCACCCCCCCACCCCCATAGAAGGCAGTTTGTCAGTCTTTATATTGTTTCCATGGTAAACAATGATCCAAATTGAGTGTGATGAGAGAGAAATGATATCCTTAAGGAAGAAACAAAAAGTATAAGAGATAGCAAAATCAGAAAATAAGATATCAGGGTTTTTTTTCCCCCCTAAATTTAAGGAATAGTCCTTGGTCTTTGTTCAAACTCAACAGTTCTTTCTCTGGATACAGATGGTATTTTCCATTGCAGACAGCCCCAAATTGTCCCCGATTGTTGCACTGATGGAATGAGCGTGTCCATCAAGGTTGATCATTGCCCACATGTTGCTGTTTGGGTGTACAGTATTTTTCTGGTTCTGCTCATCTCACTCAGCATCAGTTCATGCAAATTCCTCCAGGCTTCCCTGAATTCCCATCCCTCCTGGTTTCTAAGAGAACAATAGTGTTCCATACATATACCGCAGTTTGCTAAGCCATTCCCCAATTGAAGGACATTTTCTTGATTTCTAATTATTTGCCACCACAAACAGGGCTGCTATGAATATTTTTGTACAAGTGATGTTTTTACCCTTTTTCATCATCTCTTCAGGGTATAGACCGAGGAGTGGTATACTGGATCAAAGGATTTGCACATTTTTTTTTTACAAATAATGTTTTTTATACATTAATAAAATATTCTTGTTTAAGAGTAAATAAAATACCCCCTCCCCCAAAAAAATATGGACTCGCTTGAGCGATAAAGTAAAGGGGAGAGAAAAAATTAAAATTAAAAAAATAATACTAATAATTTTAGGTATGGTCAAGTGGTGCAATGGACAAAGTACAAGCCCTGGAGCCAGGAGCACATGAGCCCACATCCAGCCCTGTACACCCAATAATCACCCAGCTGTATGACATGCAAGCCACCCCAACCTCACTCACCTGTAAAAAAAAAAGAAAGAAAAAAAGACCCAAAATAAAATAAAATAGTAATAATAGTAGGGGTGGCTGGGTAGCAGACAGAGCATTGGCCCTTGAGCCAGGAGCACCTGGGTCCAAATCCGGCCTCAGACACCCAACAATCACCCTGCTATGTGGCCCCAGGCAGGCCACCTAGCCCCATTTGCCCTGCACCCGCCCAAATAATAATAATAATAATAATAATAATAATAATAATAAAAAGATATTTCAGTCTTTCTTCCACCACCAACAACTCTGTCATGGGTGGATCATATTCTTTATGATAAGTCTATTGCAACAGTTACTTCCATATTTTTCCAGTGTTGCCATTTCTGATTGCAACTCCCTCCTTTCCTATTTCTCCACTACCAAGTAGTATATTTTCTCTCTCCTTTCACTCTGACTCTGCTGTAGGGTAGCTGAGTGGCACAGCAGACAGATCCCTGGTCCTGGGGCCAAGAGGTCCTGAGCCCTCCTACCACCCCTTAGGCCCACTATCCACCTGGCTCTATGGTCCTGGACAGGCCATCCAATCCCATCCCCTTGCAAGAAGTAAAAAAGAAAATGTGTTATATCTGACCACTCTCCCCCCATGGTCCATCCTCTCCTCCATCACTCACATCCCTCCCTTCCCACTGTCCCTTCCTCCTTCTTACTCCAGATGTCTATACCCCATCGAGTATATATGCTGTTTCTTCTCCTAGCCACTTCTGATGACAGCAACGATTCCCTCATTCCCCCTTGTCATCCCCCCTTTCATATCATTGCAATAGCTCATTGTAATAAAGAAAAATCTTATTATATGAAATATCTTGGCCTATTCTGCCTCTCCTTTTTTTTCTCCCATTACATTTCCCTTTTTTCTATTTGCTAAATTTTTACACCATATTTTATCTTCAAATTCAGCTTTCTCCTGTGCTTCAACTATACAAGTTCCTTCTATCTGCTCTATTAACTGAGAAGATTCATATGAGTATTATCAGTGTCATTTTTCTATGCAGGAATACATGCAGTTCACCATCTCTATGCTTCACCTGAGTCCTGTATTTGAAGATAAAACCTTCTGTTCAGCTCTGGCCATTCCAACAGGAACATTTGAAATTCTCCTGGTTCATTGAAAGTCCATCTTTTTCTCTGGAAGATGACATTCATTTTTGCTTGGTAGTTGATTCTCAGTTGCATTCCAAGTTCTTTAGCCTTCTGGTATTGTTATATTCCAAGCCCTATGAGCTTTTAATATAGTTGCTGCTGAGTTCTGTGTGATCCTGACTGGAGCTCCATGATATTTGAATTGTGTCCTCCTGACTGCTTGTAATATTTTCTCTTTGACTTGGGAGTTCTGGATAATGTATTTTTCAATGGTGTTACTCTTTTTTTCCCTGCTTCCTCATTTTTCCCAGCTCAAGCCTGTTTTTGGCGTGCTTCCTGAGATTTTGGGACACTCCCACAGGGGTCTCAGTGTGTGAGGCTCTGTCCTCCATCCTGGTCTGTGAATGACCATATGTGCCCCCCTCTGCTACGGGGTTGAGGTGGCAGGGCCCCTGCTGTTCTGTCCTAGACTGCAATCAGGGTTTGAATGTGTTCAGAGCCCCAGAGTGCTGTTCCAGGGGCAGAGGACAGAGCTTGGCACTCTCTTCACTCCCCTCCCTCAGCTAAATGGGCTCATGCCTGGGGGCTCCTGCTTACCAGCTCTGCCTGCTTGTGTTTCCTGGATCTGGAATGCAGTGGCCAAGCTGCTTGCTATATGGCCTGAGGGCTGGACTTCACTTGTTCGCTCTGGCAGAAGTCCCCTGCCTGTTCCTCCAATTTGTGCCCAGTGCTCCCTGGGGTGTATCTCAGGAAACTCCCCTGCTGCTGTGAGCTGAGTCTCCCAGCGCCCTAAGGCTGCCTCCAGGAGGCTGAAGTTCTTTTGCTCTGGGGAGCAGAACCTTTCTGCTCTTGTCCAGGTTACCTTGAGTAGGAGAACTGCCTCACTGCTTCCCTCTGTGGGTTCTGTCTCTCAAAAATTTGGTTAAAGTCCTTAGTTTCGAAGATTTATGAGAGAGCTCCTAAGACATGGTCCACTCTTGTCACCAATATTTGCATTCTTTTATTTATTTTAATATCTTGAGTTCTTAATTACTCATTTTAAATTTACTTATATAAACTATTCTTTTAGAAGAATTTATTCTTTTAGAGACCATTCATTTGCATTCATACTAGATTATTTTTTATCACTTCCAATATTGAGATTTTCATAGTTGAACTTTGTTCACCTGCATTTTATTGTCTATTTTTTATTAATTATTTTAGCATTCCTTTTTTACTTTTAGTGTAAATTCAATTCTTATTTTAATTTCAATTCTCTTCTTCTCTCTCATTTCTCCTCCACTTACTGATAAGACAAGGAAAATGATAATAGATTATACATCTTAAGTCATGTAAAACATTTTCCAGATCAGTTATGTCACTAAAAGAAAAAAAAATAAAAGGTGAAAAAAATTTATTTGAATTTATTCCCAAAGTTCATCAGTCTTTTATCTAAATGTAAATAGCATTTCTTCAATGCAATTCCTTTGGAATGCTTTGGATCCTTCTATTGATCAGAGTAGCAAAGACTTTCAAAATTGATTTTGATCATCATTACAGCAACTTCTGTTTTTTCTCAGTTCATATGGCTCTTGCCATGTTTTATTTTCTGAAACAATTTAATTTATAATTTCCAATACTAAAATACTAATCTTTATAATTATATACCACTTGTTCAAACATTCCCACCTGATAAGACTCCCCTTGATTTCCAATGTTACATATAATACATATATAGCTATCTTTTCCTTCTTTTAATTTTGTTTTGATAAACAAACATCATATTTCTTCATCAAGGGAATGTTCCATTTTTTAATAACTTAAAATTAGTCTACAGAATGCCTGAACCAGTTCATAACTTTGTCAAAGCTTATTAGTGTGCCTATTTTCCCTTTGCTTTCCAACATTCATGATTTCTGATTGGTGTAAAGTAGTACTATAGAGTTTATTTTAAGTTGCATTCCTCTAATCACTAATTATTTAGAGAATTTTTCACAAGACTATGAACAGTTCTGATTTTTTTCTTCCAAAAAGTATTTGTGATATCTTTTGAACATTTAAGAATTAAAGAATGATTAGTTTAAAAAAAAAACTCATTTCTTTCTATGTTCAAGAAATAAGGCTATTATTAGAGAAATTTGCCTTAATTTATTATATTATTTCATTAGTATGATGTACCCTTTTTAAAAAATATAAATACAATACTTATTGATTTTTTATCATGCCTATTTGTTTTTTTCTTTACCTGAGGTCATTTATGCTACCTCTACTTTTTTAATTTCAGTTGAAGCACAATAAATTTTGCTTTAGCAATTTATTATAACTCTTTGTCTCTTTTGAATGTTTCTCTTATAAACAGCATATATCTGCATTCAAATTTTTAATCCATTCTCATTTTAATGTGTTTTATGACTGATTTAATTTCATTCATATTTAATTATAATTACTTGAATTTTTCTCCACACTGCTTTCTTCTGTTTATTTTTCTCCCTCTTTTTTATCTGTCCTTCTCAAAATACAGCTGTGATATTAACCACTGTCTCTTTCAAACCAAATTTCCTTTGAATATCCTCTTACCATCCCCACTGAATCATTTATCCTCTTCCCTTTCAATTTTTTTTATTTTCCTATGAGGAAAAATTATTTTTATACCCAACCTATAAATGTTTGTTTTCTTCTTTCTTTTAAACACTTCTGATGAAAATGAGATTTAATATTGCCCACCATCCCTCCCTCAATTTTTCCCCTCCACCATAAAATTTATTCCTTGTACACCCTTTTTATGTGAGAAAATCCACCCCATTCTACCTCTATCTTCCTTCTTCTCTCCATACCCTTTTAACTGCTTAAGTTTTTTTTTCAGAAATCATTTCCATATGTCCAATTTACACCTGTATCCTCTGTCTAAATTTGACTCCCAATTTTCCTAATATTAATGTAGTTTTAGGAGTTACATGTTTCCTCTTCCTGTGCAGAAGTCTAAAGAGTTTAATTTTGTTTAATCCCTTATAATTACTCTTTCATGTTTTCTGTTTTATGCTTTTCTTGAATCTTATGTTCAGAATGTGAAGTTTTCTAATCAGCACTGATATTTTCATCAGGAAGGCTTGAAATATTTCTAGTTCATTTGAGAGCCATTTTCACCCATGAAATATTATAGTTTGATTTGTTGACTAGCTCATATTTTTATTTTAATTGTGACTCCTTTGACATCCAGAATATCTTATTATAATCCCTACATGGCTTTAATGTGGAAACTGCTAATATGTTAACTGTGGCTCAATGATATTTGAATTCTTTTTTGCCTGGCTCTTTAATGTTTTTATTTTTCCCTTGACTAGGTGTTCTTGAATTTGACTGTAATATTCCTGGGACTTTCAGTGACTAGTGGATATTTCAATTTTTATTTTATACCCTGGATCTAAGATTTGGGGGCAATTTTCCTTTATAATTTTTGATATATGATGTCTAAGCTCTATTTTCCAGGTACACCAATAATTCTTTTTTTTTGGCAAGACAAAGTGACTTGCCCAAGGTCACACAGCTAGGTAATTATTTAGTGTCTGAGGACAGATTTAAACTCAAGGCCTCCAATGGATCCAAACTTTTGGCTATTTTGTCTTGTTATTTTCAGAGTTAATTGTAGGGTCTGCATGTTTTTCATGCTTCCAAGGAGGTATGATCTAGAGAGAAGAATGGTCACTGCTGTCTTAATCTTTACTTTGGTCTTTATCTTGCTTCCTTGCTGCCTTAAGTATTAGTGCTCTTATTTCTCCTTTTGTTGTGATCTGCTCCCCTACTTTCTTACAATCACAAGTGCTGGTACTACCCTCCATCCTGAAATTGGCACTGAAGCATCTGTTCCTTTGTGACTAAACATGCCTTTAAACTGTAACCCAGAATGTTTTATGGACAATAGAGTTTGGATAAAAGTTGTATTCAAGTAATACTACTACCTCTGTTGTGAGGGTTTCTGAGTCCTTTTCAGGACTATTTTCTGCCTTTAGTGTCCAACTGATCCAATTTGTTCTCACCTATGGCTACAAAAAATTGTCGAATTTTCATAGCAATCACTTCCAAGTAAATCACTTCAGCAGATGGGTTAAACCAGACTGAGGGAAACCAAGAGGTCTCAAACCTATGACTGAGTTGGGGAGATGTCTATCTAAAGCATATTCACACTTCTCTGGTGAAATGAGTGGATGAGAACAATTTTTTACTATGGTCACGAAGGCAACTAAAGTACGCATTGTGGAGCCCTTAGCGTTTGGTTAGACCGAATATAAACCAAGATCATCCACTGCATCTATGCTTCATTAAACCCAGTTTATTCACAAATTATCACAGTGGGTAGAACTTGGGTCCTTAATTCAAGAGGTTCTGAGTTCAAATTCAGATTTTTGACATTAGCTGTATGACCTTAAACCTGTTTGTCATTCAACCATATTTTACACACACACACACACACCTACACACACTCATTCATGAGAGTTACTCTGCTGATTTAACAATCTCCTTAGATAGATAGATAGATAGATACAGTGAGAGATAGATTAATGAATACAAATATTTGGATAAATTAATAGATATAATATAAAGAGGTATATCTCCACATGTACAATTCTTTATATAGATATGTAAATATATAAATATATATGCTTGTATATGTGTACATAAATATGTTTATGGATATGTGTATATATTAGAGAAATTCAGAGAAACCCATAGAGAGAAACATGACGCTGTCCCTTTATGTGTTGTGTGTTTATGTGTGTTTGTGTATATGTATATCATTGATTTGATTTGTCCTGAAGAAAGAAGAAAATATGCATAGGATGATAAATAGTGAATATGACTATATAAATGACTAATGCTATTCTTGTTAGAAAATATGTTTATGATCTTATGTTCTATTATGTTTTTGTTATCATTTTACTGTAATTTTCATACAAAATCTTTTAGTTTTTAATAAATAAATAGTTAATATAATTTCATGAAATTTGTCTCAGTAGTAATTTTCTTCAACCCATGGTTTTGAAAGGTAAGAATTTCTGTTCTCATATAACTTTTCTTTTTATAAGATATGACTTTTTTTTTAAAAAAGCATCTATATAAGATTCATTTAGATTTTGCTTTGTATGTGGTATAAGTCAGAAGTGACAAATGCTACTGGCCCCCTCAAATCCCTTACACTCCTGAGAAGTTTTGTAAATTCATGATATGAAACTGATAATTGTTTATGAAAAATGATAAATAAAATAGAATAAACTATAGATAAAATTAATGGTTTTCTAAGTCTCTATGTAGCCCTCAAAATTTATTTCAAATTGAACTTTATAACAACAAAGTAGACATTTCTTAGCAAACTACTTTTTTGTAAATGAATATTTCTCTCAGGAACCACATCACATTGCCTATAGATGAAATAGCCTTTACTCTAAATACCCTTTCTTTACTCAACAATTTTTAGGTATTTGACTTTTGAAATCTTTATGATACCAAAAATATATACCTATGGTTTAATAGTGCTATTGTGAGAAAAGGAGGGGAGAAATGGAGGGGCCAGTGATATGTATTTAGGACCTATATATGATACAGCTTACTGGTGTTTATATTTTATACACACACACACACACACACACACACACACACACACATAATTTCTTTACTCATCATAATAGCACAAAAATGGAGCTAAAAAATACAGATTTTTGAGAATGAATTATTGCTTCTTTGAGCAGCCTGAACTTGTACACCCGCCTCTGCAGAGCATTTTTCATTGGTAACAAGATTTATTTTTTGCATTGCAGTTCATCTTTCACAGGATCCAATTGCCCTTTTTAAGGATACAAATGACTTAAGCTGATGTTTTGGTCTAAAGGAAATTGTACTTCTCTTTGCACTCATTCTATTTTTGTTAGATGCCATGCACAACTAGAGCTGTGTATGAAAAAAATATTTGCACTGCTGGCAGAAATAGTGATAAATGTGACTTTTTTGCTTACTTTTTTTACCTAACTTTAAAAAAAATTGAATTTTCCAGTTTATAAGAATTCTCATGTAACTAATATAAAAATTGTTCAAGGTTCAGAAATTAAATGAATATGGTTTATTTAAAGAAAGTTTCTTTAAAGGACCATTCCAAAAGATAAGGCTTGTCCAGTCCTTTTGTTAAAGGCCAATTCAGTCACTTTATAACATAAGTACACACATTGAGCTAGAAAGAAACATACACGTTGTCATACAGGCTGAGTTTTTTCTTCTGTTTCTTTCTCTACTTACAGTTTTGCTTTATGTTTCATCCTTGTGAAGCATGGTAAGATTGAGAATGCACTGGAATTCCAGGATTGCAAAATCTGAAGGGCAGAAAACTCTCTCTAAATATATAATTATCAACCTGTCAGTCAATTCATAAACTCCTATTATGCTTGCTTTCTCTATGTAATGTAAATTAAGTTCTTAGTTACTACTTTTCTTTCTTTCATATCCCAAATTTATTACCTTAATGTTCACTTCAACTTTTCTCATGGGGGAGGGGGAAGCCTATTATTCCTCACATTACAACAAATAAACAAAACAGAACCAATTCACTTGTTTACATTTAATTTCTTTACTTCATTTTTTTCTTTTTATCTCACAAAAAGATCACTTTTGTGGCCTTTAGAAACCTTCCTCCCTTTGCAAAGCAAATGTTAAACCTAGTTAAAGAAGTCTATATAAAAATTATTGATTCAGTGTTTTTTGATTAATACACTGACTAAGAATCAAGGAAAACTTCTTTGATCTGAATTCTCTAAAATATCTGTGAAGTGTGAAGTGAAGACTCTGTCCAGTGAAAGGATAGTTGATTATGCAATTTGTGAATATGGATGTTTCTAATTCTATATGTCTCTGTCTTCTCTCTCCAGCTCATTTCTCAGAGGAGCTCATTTAGTCTGTTGTACTCAGTCTCACTATCACCCTATCATTAAATCAGATATACATTTATTTCCAACTCCATTACCCACTAACTTTCCTCTTTATCAGTTTTGTCCTGAGTAATCTCATTACAAAATGTAATAGAAACTTCGCTAAATTTCAGGACAGAGGAATTGTGTTCAAATTTTGACTCTGATCCAAAGTAACTGACTCTAGGCACGGTACTTAACTGTTTAAAGTTATGATGCCTTCATCAATACAACTGGTATAAGAATATGTGTACTGCCAACTGTGGGATAATGCTGCTCAAATGAATTTTTTTCACTTATGGTTCCTAAGGATGGCAGCTTCTGGTGAGTTTTCTCATTTTGCTTGACCTATTATCTCTTACCAAATCACCTGGAATTACATCATTATCTTTCCTAACAAGTTTATGCATCACATAGATTTACCCTTCTGCTAAAAAAGTGCTTATTCAAGAGATGCCATTCCCATCTTTTTTTCTTTCAGTAATTTTGCTAAATGATTCTTAATAAACTGAACATTTGTTGCAACAGTTACAATCCTTCAAGTTTCATTTTTGCTTCTTATTTGAAAAAAAACTTACCAATTAAAATTAGAAGCATCTACCCTATCAAGGCAAAAAAAAATGGATTTATTTGATCTAAGGAGAACAACTATATTTTGATGATAACCACTACATCTGTTTCTTGGAACCAATAATATCAAATTTTCTCCAATAAACATATTACTCTTTTTATCATATCACCTATTTTGTTGAATAACCATTATTCTTTTTTATTTCATTGAATAATAATTTAAATAATCTTCAGTTATCAAAAGCCATCTAAACTAAATATGTAGGAAATTTTTTTTGCCAGATTATGAATCTTGGTATCTATCCTGATTGACCAAAAAAAAAAAAGGTTTCCTGCTTCAATCTTTTCTTCTTCCTTCCTTCCTTCCTTCCTTCCTTCCTTCCTTCCTTCCTTCCTTCCTTCCTACCTTCCTTCTCTCTCTCTCCTCTCTCTCTCTCTCACACACACACACAAAAACACACAAACACACACACTCTTTCTTTCTTTCTTTCTTTCTTTCTTTCTTTCTTTCTTTCTTTCTTTCTTCCTCTTTTTCTTTCTTCCTTCTGTCTTTGCTTTCTTTTTTATATAATGAAAAAACACATTCTAAAAGAAGAAGAAAATAAATAAATATTCTTCTATCTATATTCAGAGAAAATCAGTTTTCTCTTTGGAGATGGATAACATTTTTTCATGATAGTTGGATCATTATCTTGATCAGAAAGCATAAATTATTTCACAGTTGATTGTCATTAATATCTTGGTGATACTGTGTGCAATGCTCCTCCTAAATCTGCTCACTATACTTTATATTTTTATAAGAATTCTCATGTAACTAATATAAAAATTGTTCAAGGTTCAGAAATTAAATGAATATGGTTTATTTAAAGAAAGTTTCTTTAAAGGACCATTCCAAAAGAATAAGGCTTGTCCAGTCCTTTTGTTAAAGGCCAATTCAGTCACTTTATAACATAAGTACACACATTGAGCTAGAAAGAAACATACACGTTGTCATACAGGCTGAGTTTTTTCTTCTGTTTCTTTCTCTACTTACAGTTTTGCTTTATGTTTCATCCTTGTGAAGCATGGTAAGATTGAGAATGCACTGGAATTCCAGGATTGCAAAATCTGAAGGGCAGAAACTCTCTCTAAATATATAATTATCAACCTGTCAGTCAATTCATAAACTCCTATTATGCTTGCTTTCTCTATGTAATGTAAATTAAGTTCTTAGTTACTACTTTTCTTTCTTTCATATCCCAAATTTATTACCTTAATGTTCACTTCAACTTTTCTCATGGGGGAGGGGGAAGCCTATTATTCCTCACATTACAACAAATAAACAAAACAGAACCAATTCACTTGTTTACATTTAATTTCTTTACTTCATTTTTTTCTTTTATCTCACAAAAAGATCACTTTTGTGGCCTTTAGAAACCTTCCTCCCTTTGCAAAGCAAATGTTAAACCTAGTTAAAGAAGTCTATATAAAAATTATTGATTCAGTGTTTTTTGATTAATACACTGACTTAAGAATCAAGGAAAACTTCTTTGATCTGAATTCTCTAAAATATCTGTGAAGTGTGAAGTGAAGACTCTGTCCAGTGAAAGGATAGTTGATTATGCAATTTGTGAATATGGATGTTTCTAATTCTATATGTCTCTGTCTTCTCTCTCCAGCTCATTTCTCAGAGGAGCTCATTTAGTCTGTTGTACTCAGTCTCACTATCACCCTATCATTAAATCAGATATACATTTATTTCCAACTCCATTACCCACTAACTTTCCTCTTTATCAGTTTTGTCCTGAGTAATCTCATTACAAAATGTAATAGAAACTTCGCTAAATTTCAGGACAGAGGAATTGTGTTCAAATTTTGACTCTGATCCAAAGTAACTGACTCTAGGCACGGTACTTAACTGTTTAAAGTTATGATGCCTTCATCAATACAACTGGTATAAGAATATGTGTACTGCCAACTGTGGGATAATGCTGCTCAAATGAATTTTTTTCACTTATGGTTCCTAAGGATGGCAGCTTCTGGTGAGTTTTCTCATTTTGCTTGACCTATTATCTCTTACCAAATCACCTGGAATTACATCATTATCTTTCCTAACAAGTTTATGCATCACATAGATTTACCCTTCTGCTAAAAAAGTGCTTATTCAAGAGATGCCATTCCCATCTTTTTTTCTTTCAGTAATTTTGCTAAATGATTCTTAATAAACTGAACATTTGTTGCAACAGTTACAATCCTTCAAGTTTCATTTTTGCTTCTTATTTGAAAAAAACTTACCAATTAAAATTAGAAGCATCTACCCTATCAAGGCAAAAAAAAATGGATTTATTTGATCTAAGGAGAACAACTATATTTTGATGATAACCACTACATCTGTTTCTTGGAACCAATAATATCAAATTTTCTCCAATAAACATATTACTCTTTTTATCATATCACCTATTTTGTTGAATAACCATTATTCTTTTTTATTTCATTGAATAATAATTTAAATAATCTTCAGTTATCAAAAGCCATCTAAACTAAATATGTAGGAAATTTTTTTTGCCAGATTATGAATCTTGGTATCTATCCTGATTGACCAAAAAAAAAAGGTTTCCTGCTTCAATCTTTTCTTCTTCCTTCCTTCCTTCCTTCCTTCCTTCCTTCCTTCCTTCCTTCCTTCCTTCCTTCCTACCTTCCTTCTCTCTCTCCTCTCTCTCTCTCTCACACACACACACAAAAACACACAAACACACACACTCTTTCTTTCTTTCTTTCTTTCTTTCTTTCTTTCTTTCTTCCTCTTTTTCTTTCTTCCTTCTGTCTTTGCTTTCTTTTTTATATAATGAAAAAACACATTCTAAAAGAAGAAGAAAATAAATAAATATTCTTCTATCTATATTCAGAGAAAATCAGTTTTCTCTTTGGAGATGGATAACATTTTTTCATGATAGTTGGATCATTATCTTGATCAGAAAGCATAAATTATTCACAGTTGATTGTCATTAATATCTTGGTGATACTGTGTGCAATGCTCTCCTAAATCTGCTCACTATACTTTATATTAGACCATATGTATTTCCTGGTTTTTCTGAAAATATTTTGCCTATCATTTCTTATAGTACTATAGTATCACTTCAGAACCATATACCACACTTTGCAATCATTCCCTAATTTATGGGCATCCTTTCAATTTACGGTAAACAGTATTGTACAAATATTTAATTTTCTCTTTGCTTTCTTCTCTTCAGAAATATAAACCTGCTAGTGATATTTCTGATTCAAAAAGTATGACCAGTTTTATAGCCATTTTGACATAGGAAACAAATCATTTTCAGATGATGGGAACAAATCACAACTTAACCAACAGTGTCTTAGTGTCCATTTCTTTTCTAGCATTTAACATTTTCCTTTTCTGTCATCTTAGTCAATCTGATAAATGATAAATAAAATAATTACCATTTCTCTGATCAATAGAAATTTAGAGCATTTTATATGAGTATTGAAAGATTTGATTTCTTCTTCTGAAAAAAATGCCTATCAATATCATTTAATGATTTTTAAAGACAATGACTCATATTTTTTATATATTGGCCTCAAATCCTATATATTTGGGAAATAAGGATTTTACCAGAGAAACTTACTGTTTTTTCCTAGATTTTCTAATTACTTTCAAATTTTTGTTTATATGAAATTATGTAATTATAGGAAATTAGGTAATCAAAATAACCCAATTACTTTCCATGATCTTTTCTATCTCTTCTTTTGTCATTATATTTTCCTTTATTCATTGATCTCAAGCATACATTATTCTATCAGTCCCTAATTTAGTTATCATGTTTATTTACTTATTCATTCACTCATTTATTTATTTGCTTTTTTGTTTGTTTTTTATTCATTTTTTGGTGAGGTGATCAGAATTAAATGACTTGTCCAGGGTCACTAGTAAGTGGAAAGTTTTTGAGTTTGGATTTGAATTTAGGTCTTCTTGATTCCAATGCCATTTTTCTATGTACTGTGCTGACTAGCTGTCCTTTTTTAATTTTTTATACATTTGTATTTATTTATTTTTTTTGGATAAGCCAAAATTGAGTTGTAACATCCTTTACATTTAAATGATTTATAGATTTTGCCTTATATTAGTAGTTTGAGTATTTTGGTCAATGCCTAATTCATTTCCAACTGCTTTCATTTCCCCAGAAACTTTGAATTTATTAAACAATAGGTCATTATAGTATTTTACCAATGCTTATTGCATCCCTAAACTATTCCACTGATCCATTCCCTTTATTTCTTAGCTGGACAAATACAGACTGTCTCAATGATTTGTGCTTTACAATATAATTTGAAAATTGGTAATTCTAGATTGCCCACTTTCATTTTTTCATTATTTCCTTTACATTTATTCTTCCGGATGACTGTTGTTATTAATTGTTCTACCTCCATAAAATGGCTCTTATTTTAAATAGTATAGCAATAAAAAAGTAAATTAACAAATATTGTACAGAGCTTGAAAAATAGAAACAAAAAACGTCTAGAGCATCAAAATGTCAAGAATATCAAGGAAATTAATGGAAAAAATGTTAAGTATGATGATGTAGATGTACCATATCCAAAACTACACTATAAAACGACAATCATCAAAACTCCCTGATACTGGTTAAGATGTAGAGAAGTGGAAAAGTGGATTTGTATACATACAAAAGAAACAGCATAAAATGATTATAGTAAAACCTGTTTAATGAAAACAAGACATTAGCTTTTGGGATAACAACTCACTACTCCAAGAAAAAGTGCTGAGAAACCTGGAAAATAATATGGCCAAAATTAGAGACATCGGACAAACCTGGAGACCTCTTACGGACAATGCCAGCCACATCCAGAGGGAAAAAACACAATCCAACATAAAAAAAATCTTAATTGATAGTATTGATCTTTAAAAGTTCTCTTATGGTTTTCTTTTCTATTCCAAGGTTTTCTTTCTTTTCCCTTAGTACTAATTCCTCATACATGAAATGACTAATAGGTTAACATTTTAAACACAAATGAACAACTTTTACCAGATTATTTGCCACAGAGGAGAGGGGATGGGAAAGGAGTGAGGTAGAAAAATATGTAACTTTTAAATATACAAATGGATGAATATTCAATAGTTTGTATAGCATGTAATTAGAAATTCCATGTATTGGGTCTAATTTTGTCTTTCCTTTTTCTGATATCTTGTTTGTTAGCCCTCCCTTTTTTACCTCTGGTGAATCAAAATAGACTTTTCTCTATCCCCTTAGCTTAAAGCTGAATGTGTCCCTGTGCTTCAAGTACATAACCACTAAACAACATAACATTACATTCTGATTTTTAATCCATTTAGGTTTGCATTTCTATTTGATGGGTGAATTTATACCACTCACATCTACAGCTATGATTCTTATCTCTGCATTTCTCTCTATTCTATATTTTTTCTCTCTGTCACTGAACCTCTCTGTTTCTATCTTTGTCTCTATTTGTCCCACCCCTATCTCTCTCTGTCTCTATGTGTGTGTGTGTCTCTATCCCCCCAACCCCTTTCTTCTCAAAAGTCTGGTAGACTTCTTTCTATTCCTTTTCTTTATATGTTCTTTCTTTTATTACATATAACCCTCCCTTATTCCATTTTCCACCTACTCCCTGTTGGGTAAAATAGATTTCTCTACCTAAATAAATATGTTTACATATATGAGTGTGTATTCCTCTATGAAACAATTAACTGCAAGTGAGGGTAAAGTTTTGATTGTCACCTCAACACTTTACCTTCAACTGTAAAAGCTCCTCCTCACAATCCTCTTTTACATGAGATAAATTACCCCACTGTTCCTCCCCTTCCTGATTCTCAGAGGGTCTCCCACTTTTCACTCATTTTTTTTTTAGCTTTTGCAAAGCAATGGGGTTAAGTGACTTGCCCAAGGTCACACAGCTAGGCAGTTTTTAAGTGTCTGAGGCCAGGTTTGAACTCAGTTTCTCTTGACTCCAGGGCCTGTGATATATCTCCACTGTGTCACCCAGCTGCCCCTGTATTTTCTTTTACCTCAAATAACCATAATTATCTTACTCTCCTTTGCAGGATCCTTCTAATTGCTTTAATAATCATAAAGTATTGAGAAATTACCTGTATCATCTTCCCATATAAAGATATAAGTAGTGATCTTTGCAGAATTTTTTTCTGTTTTCTTTTTAATGTTTATTCTTATATGGTTCTCTTTTGTCTTTTATTTAAGAGTCAAATTTTCTCTTCAACTATAATCTTTATATGAATAAACATCCTTTACCACAACCACCCCTGAAAGATTATTCTCACTTTTGCTGAGTAAGTTATCACTCACTCTAATCCTAGATCCTTTATCTTCTGGAATAGTATCTTCCAAGTTTTTGGTTACTAAATATTTTGTGATTCCCTGCCCCCCCATGCTTCTGCAATATTTGAATGATTTATTTCTGATTCCTTGAAGTATTTTGTTTTTGACCTTAGAGCTCTGGGATTTCCTTATCTGAGAGTTTTCATTTTGGGATCTCTTTCTGGAGGTGATGAGATAATTTTTTTCCTATTTATATTTTGCCCTGTGGATCTAAGATACCATGTTAGATTTCCTTTGCATTTTTTTGATATATGATATCTAGGGTTTTTTCATCATGGCTTTAAATTAGTTCAATATTTCTTAAATAATCTCTCCTTAATCTTGTTTTCCAAGTCAACTGTTTTTCTGATGAGATGTTTCACATTTTCTTTTATATTATTGTTTATTTATGTCATGGAGTCATTAGTTTCCATTTGACCAATTCTAGTTTTTAAGAATTTTTTTTAGTTTTTGCAAGGCATTGGGGCAAAGTGCCTTGCCCAAGGCCATATAGCTACGTAATTAGTATGTGTCTGAGGCCAGATTGGAACCCAGGTTCTCCTGACTCCAGGGCCGGTGCTCTATCACTATGCCACCTAGATGCCCCAAGAATTTTTGTACTATCTTTTTTCTGCTTGGCCAAAACTATTTTTTAGTGTTAGAGGCAGTTAGGTCACTCAGAAGATAGAGTCTTGGAACTGTATGCAGAAAGTTATTATTTAATTGTTCCAGTAGTGTCTAATTCATCTGACCTCATTTACAGTTTTCTTGCAAAAATAATGAAATGATTGGTCATTGTATTTTTCAGTTCATTTTTACAGATGAAGAAATGGAAGTAAACAAGACTAAATGACTTGGTAAGGGCCTAACAGT
Organism: Macrotis lagotis; assembly: GCF_037893015.1. NCBI lineage: Eukaryota > Metazoa > Chordata > Mammalia > Peramelemorphia > Peramelidae > Macrotis > Macrotis lagotis. The sequence goes on from NC_133661.1 coordinate 237,087,201, forward strand.
TAATATATGTTGAACTCAGATATGAATTTTGTTGCCCAATCTTATCTGAATCTTTGAGATAGTACAAATCCCAATGACCATAAAGTTTTCTTGGTAAAGTAGTTTGCCCTTTCCCTCTCTGGTAGATTAAGGCAAATAGAAATTAAATAACTTGTCTGGCATTACCCAGGTAGTAAGTATCTGAAAATGAATTTCTCCTAAAGTCTTTTTGATTTGAGGAAGGCAGCTACCAGCTTCAGTATACTGTTCCTCTCGTTTTGTTCTACATTATTTTGTGAAAGTTTACCCATTTTTCTAAGATCATCAAACTGATGATTTCTTAAAGCACAGTAGAATTACATAAAAGTCATATACTGCAATTTGTTCAACCATTCCCCAAAAGACAGGCATTGAAGTAATTTCCAATTCTTCAGTTTCCAGTTGCATCTACAAGAGAATTACTATAAATATTTTAGAATATATAGGGTTGAAGAGAGGATTCTGAGAGGATGGCAGAGTAGGTCAGAAAATTCCAAGTTCTCCAGATTTCCTCCACAAACAAGACAGAAAAGCACCTTAGGTTGAATGAAGAACAGCAAAAATGAACATGAATTGGGGCAGAACAGTGATCCTCCTGGGACACCCAGAGAATATCTGAAGAAAGATCATAGCATGGTTCTGCCCTAGTGAAGTGTGAAAACCTCCAGGTCAGTTCTCTGAAACAGTCAATGGCCAAGGCCTTAACTCCTGGATGGAATGGAGAGTCAGATGTCTATACAAGGGAAGGGAGGTAACCTCTACACCTAAGGTAATCCAGTCTCTGTTGCACAACAGAGATGGGATACTTGGCAGGAAGGAATCAGGACATGCCTGGTGAGTGCAGAGAGTGGTGAAGAGACATGGTGGCTATGGAGTCAATGCAAGCTATGGACAATGATGGGAGAATCGGGCCCTTGGTCTTGGTTCCAGGACATAGGGGAGACCTGAAGGTTATAGTCACTGGAAGGTTCTCAGGGAGCAAGATCATTTCCAGCGTAATGTGTGAAGCTGCCCTAGCTGTGGCTTAGAGTGGAAAGGACAGCAGAAGTTTGATCAGGACAAAATTCCCAAGGCTAAAGGCAATATCCTTCACACTCTAGGACTAGAGATGAATTAGCAACAAGTTCTAAAAATTAATAAGAAAAGCAAATTTTAAAATGAGCAGGCAAAGAACAAAGAACACAATCATAGATGGTTACTATGTGAGTAGAGAAGACCAGGGTTTGTTCTTAGAGAAAGATACTGAATAAAAAGAAAAGTCTCACTAACTACCAAAGAGTAACATCAAATGACTATTTGGTCAAAAAGAATTCATACAATTCAAAATTAGACTTGAAAACAAATGACATAGATTGAGAGAAAACAAGAATAAATTAAATTGACAAATGAATGAATGAATTAATGAGAACAATAAAAAACAAGATTATGAAAATTACTTTAACCAATTGGAAAAGAAAATCCAGAATTTTGAGGAAGAAAATGATTCCTTGAAAATTAGAAATGGACAGGGTGAAGCCAGTGATCAAGAAATAGTAAAACAAAAATGTGAAATATAAAAAAATAGGAGAGAATGTGTAAATATCTTATGAATTAACAACCATCAGATTAAGTAGAAAAAACCATAAGAATAATTGGACTATCTGAAAGCTGCAATCTAAAAATGAATCTTGATATAATATAAGAAATAATTAAAGAAAATTCTCCTGAAGTATTAGAGCAAGAAGATAAAGAAAAATATAAAAAAAAGACATTACCAAACACCATCTGAAAGATATCCCAAGAAGAAAACTGACAGGAATATCATAGTCAAAATCCCCAAAGCCCAGATTAAGGGGAAGCTATTAATAGCAACAAGAAAAAAAAAAAAACTAATTCAAACAAAATGGAGACACATAAAGAATTACACAAGACAGCGAGTCTTGAAACACTACATGAGAAAGAACAAAAGAACTAGAATTGTGGCCAAAATTATTATGCCTAGCAAAATTAGGCATAAACTTCAATGAAATAAAATGGACATTTAATGAATTTTCAGACATTCAAGGTTGTGTTGCAAAAAGACCCATACTAAATAAAAAATATGGTTTAAAATATCCAAGAGAAATATAAGCTAAACATCAAAAACTAATTACAAGGGAGTTAATAAGGACAGATGGTTTTCTATTTATATGTAGCAATCAAGGGTACCAAAATCTCTGATTGTGAACCATCAGACAGCAACCAAATCTCTGTAAACACTATGTCAAAGATTATTAGTAATTAGGTAATTTCAAGGAAAGGTTCAGCTAGAACTGAATGGTATGGGATTCTAAAAATTAAATGTGTAGAAAATAAAAGGAAAAAAAGTTTTCATCTTATACAAATGAGGAATGAGGGGAAAAATCGATACAGCAGAATCAGATGGGAAAGGAGAGCTAGCAATTCTAGAGACCTACTCTCATCAAGAATAGATTAAAGAAAGAACAAAACATATGTAGAAATGAACATAAATAAAGATATAAATATGGCTGTATATGAATATAAAACATTTTAAATTCAGAAAGAAATAAGAAGAGGGGATAGAGAGGATACTGAAGATGAAGATGAGGAATAGAATAAGAGAATAAGATACAGATCAATGGAGAGGTGGGTATTGAAAAGAAGAGGGGGTGGTTATTGAGCATGAGGGCAAGGTAGTGAGTAGAAGTAAAGTAAAAGAGAGATGAGAGGTTGTTCCTCTCAAGAAATGGTAGGAAAATAAGAGATATACAAAAACCCAATATCTAGATACATATAAATATGTTTGTGTATATGTGGCTGTATCTATATGTATTTGTATATAGGTATGAGTATATATGTATATAAATGTGCATATTTATGTATATTTATACATTTTTGAAATGGAAATCTCTCTTCATTAAAAATTCTCTCATGCTGTACACATGGCAATACTTTTTTCTTATTTTGTATATTTAATAAATAAAGAAGAAAATAATAATGAATAAATAAAAATGTATAAAAAAGGATGAAATAACATATAGTAACAAAATAGGATGTTTTCATAATCATCATTGGAAATAGACCATAATAGTCTTATTAGTGGATCAAAGGGTACAGGTAGTTTAATAACTCTTTTTTTTTGCAAGGCAAACAGGGTTAAGTGGCTTGCCCAAGGCCATACAGTTAGGTAATTGTTAAGTATCTGAGACCTGATTTGAACCCAGGTACTCCTGACTCCAGGGCTGGTGCTTTATCCACTATGCCACCTAGCTGCCCTGGTTTAATAACTCTTTAGACACAATTGCAGGTTGCTCTTCAATCTGAAATCAGCTCAATGAACTTTTGTCCTAATTCTTCTATATCCTCTCAAATATATTACTTTTGCCTTCAACTATTTTTAGTCATTCCAATGGGTATATAGTGTTATCTTAAGGTTATTTTCATTTGCAGTATTCTAATTTATAGTTATATAGAACATTTGTTTCATATAAACTAAAATAATTTCTTTATCAGAAAATTGACTTCATATTCTTTGATCATTTATGAATTGGAGGATGACTCATGATTCTCTTAGAGGGAGGCAACATTTTTACATTTTTTGAATGTATTTGGAAAACCTTATCTGATCCTATCCTTTTAATTGTTTTGCTGCCAAAACTGCAACACATATAAGGTGGAGTGATTTGGCAATGTTACCCTATTCCACCAGCCACCTTAAACCCTGAAGTCTCTCTTAGCTCCATGAAGATTCTGGTCATGAGACTGTAATTACTCTTTAGTAGCTTCAATAACTTCTATTTTCCAGCTTCAGGAGAGGAGATAGGCAAGTCAAGTCCACTTCAAGTTGCTCCAGGGAAAATAAAACTCTAGGAAAAAGCTGATATGACATGATCTGGCAATTTCTTTTATGTCTCCTTGCCCAGGGAACATCCCTTTGTTGAAATGTGGGACTCTCTTTTAGTTTAACTGAGTTATCTTACTTCTCATGAGAAAATTCTTTCATCTGGCATATATTTTCCTTTATAAACTTTCTTTGATTTTTTTAACCAGCATAGATAAATGAGTTTTTCCACAACTTCCTATGTTTTTTTCTTTGTGGAAGTGTATTGGTATTTTTTGGAGAGGGGGAAATATGTTTGTCAATTCTTGAGTACAAGGATAGGTTCTTCCTTTCTCCCATAAGGAAAGTGATCAGAAATTAACTTGAACATGAGAACTCTATCTCTTGAACAAATAATAATACTTAAGAGGACAGAGGAGAGAAGAAAGGTCAAGTTACTGACCACAAGTTCCTGCTTCTCCTGGAATAAAATCAAGTCTCCTTTGGGAAAATGTGCTTGGGTTAAAGAAGAGAAATGGCTTGAGATATCTATTGTAACTTTTTTCAATCCACACACAATACCACCATGCTACATCTGGGGGAAATCATAGTAACACTTTCAATATTCAATTGATGACTTAGTTCCATGCCCTCTTGTGGACCTGTCAGATCTTAGGGCATATTGATCTCAAGCTTTTTATATAGTCCTTCCTCACTCTGAATCATTATTGGTATGCTGCCCTTATTTGCTGCTGTGCTTGCCTTTCTTGCAAAAGTGAGTGTTTGGGGCGGTTAGGTGGTGCAGTGGATAGAGCACTGGCCTTGTAGTCAGGAGTACCTGAATTCAAATCCAGCCTCAGACATTTAATAATTACCTACCTGTGTGGCCTTAGGCAAGCCACTTAACACCATTTGCCTTACAAAAACCTAAAAACAAAGTGAATGGTTCAATGTTTTGGGGAGTTCCATGGGACCTATTTGTACCCTACTTCTATTTGGCTAGATCCAGAGGGATAATTGATTCAATATCTCAAAATGCTAGAGCTGAAATGGATCTCTTTCTTTCCCTTCTAGTTATGCAAATTGAGATAATACACATAAAAACATTAATAGGTAACTTTTGCAAAGTGTTTTAAAGCATACAAAATACTGTATAAATAGAGACCAAGAAAGATTAAATTATTTTGTCCAACATCACATAGCCTAGTAAAGGTATAAATACACATTTGAAGTCAGGACCTTTGGATACTACATCCAAAACTCTAATTTCCAACCATGCCTTTCCATCCTGTGTGATTTTGACTTGCTTTTTACCCTTAATTTCAAAATAATCATCTACCCAATATGCTTTTCCTTTATATCAAGATTTCAAATAGTGTACCTGGACTGTGCAAAAATATTCTGTTATTCTCATCATGCAACAAACATTATTTTTTTTCTTATTTCTATTCTCCTCCATCTACCAATCATGTGTTATTTTCCAGTTTTTTCTTTGAAATAGTTCCTCTGTACTTATAATATTCCATTACCATGAATTTCCCTGATGAATTCTGTGTGATAACTCTATCCATATCCTCAAAGAATATGTTGTGTATTTGACTCGTAAAGTGCAACTTGATTCCCTCCTCCACATATTTCCCAACTCCCTCCATACCTCATGTTCCTGCTGTTTTATTCAGAATATCTTTAGAAATGTGGACAGGGAATCTGAGAATGAAAGAAGTCAAGGGTACTAAAATCTCTGATAGTGAACCATTAGACAGCAACTAAATCTCTGAAAACCACCCAGTACAGTGCAAGTGCGTATAAAGGGAGTTTCCCTTCAGAAACTTCAAAACAATGATTCACATTCCTTAATCTCATATTTTTATGCAACTGATCTATTTGATAAAAGATTCTGTTGCATTACCAGTCTTACATATTTGTGGACATGCATGCTTGTACACACATGCACACAAACACAATGCACACATGTATGTTCATGTTGTGAGACATGCAGAGATGGTTTAAAAGACTTTTTCCCTAAAAAATTTTGAAATATTTTTCTGGGATATTCATAATTATAAGCAATTCAAAATGATGATCTTTATCTTTTGTATATCTATGCATATTTGATGATAAAATATTAAATATTTATAGATGAAATTTTATAAATAAAACATCAAGTAATAAAGTAATAAAACAATAATAAAAGCTAGCATATATATATATATATATATATATATATATATATCATTATAATTCTGCAAAGAAACGTAGGAATAATATGACTTGTGTTTTCAACAACAATCCTAGAAGATAAATACAGGTTTTTGCCACATGTATTTCTAGATTTTTTTTTTGTTAAGAAAGATTTATATTTATTTTGAGTTTTACAACTTGTTTGCTGTTCTTTCTTCCCTCCCCACCCCCACCCCACAGAATTCAGTCTGTTAGTCTTTACATTGTTTCCATGGTATATACTGATCTAAGTTGAATGTGATGAGAAAGAAATGATATCCTTAAGGAAGAAAATAAAGTATAAGAAATAGCAAAATTACATAATATGATAATGGTGTTTTTTTCTGAAATTAAAGGTAATAGTTTTTGGTCTTTGTTTAAACTCCACAATTCTTTCTTTGGATACAGATGGCATCCTCTATCACAGATAAAACATAATTGTCCCTTATAGTTGCACTGATAGAATGAACAAGCCCATCAAAGTTGATCATCACCCTCATGTTGCTGTTAGAGTCACAATGTTTTTCTTGTTCTGCTCATTTCACTTACCATCAATTCATGCAAATCCTTCCATGCTTTCCTGAATTCCCATTCCTCCTGGTTTCTAATAAAACAATATTGTTCCATGACATACATATACCATATACATATCCCCAATTGAAGGATATTCACTTAATTTCTAATTCTTTGCCACCATAAACAGTACTGCTATGAATATTTTTGTACAAGTGATGTTATTACCATTTTTCATAATCTCTTCAAGATATACACCTAGTGGTGTAATTGCTGGATCAAAGGATATTCACATTTTTTTTTTTGCCATTTGAGCATAATTCCAAATTGCTCTCTAGAAATGTTGGATGAGTTCACAGCTCCACCAACAATGTATTAGAGTCCCAGATTTCCCACATCCCTTGCAACATTGATTATTGTTCTTTTTGGTTATATTGTCCAGTCTGAGAGGTGTGAGGTGGTATCTCAGAGATGCTTTAATTAGCATTTTTCAAATAAGTAGTGCTTCAGAGCAATTTTTCATAGCACTATGGATAGCTTTGATTTCCTCATCTGTAAATTGCCTTTGCATATCCTTTGACTATTTGTCAATTGGAAAAACACACGTGTTTAAAGGGCAAAAGTCACTGTAGACAATACATATAAATGAAAAATTTTAAAACATTTTCTAAGCTATAATTGGACTGAATCTTCCTTCTTGCCTTGTGTGATAGGGCTAGAAAATTTGGGAAAGGAAACTAATGAGCAGGATGACTAGAGAGAGTAAATCTATAAAACTTTTGACTTGTAACTGGAAGTGCAGACTCCTACAAACTTCTAAAGATTTCTACAGTGTAGAAATGAGACTCAAGACTAGCACTAGATTCTGTTGAAAGATAAGGATTAGGAAAATAAAAGACTTCACTTACTCAGTATTGTCAAATATAACAAATCCAGTAGATTTCTGAACCATTATTTGGGCAACTAAACTCCTTTCCCTTCTTCTCTTCCTATTTTCACTTGTTGATATGCCTTGTCACTGAGCTGGGGTTCCAGAAACATATAAACATCTCCCCTTTGGTCTCCTTTCCTGATCTGTAAGTAAATGTGCTTCAGAAATCAATCTGGTACCTACATATAAAGAAATGAGAAAGTTAAGTGGGAGAAGTTTGGGGAAGTAGAGATTTTCATATGCTTCTCCCTTTCTTTTATGCTATGCACAATAAACTATGCTATTAAGACACATACACACATAAACAAACACATGCACACATTCACATACACACACATGTTCTCCAGTGTAGAATGTTTCTATATATAATCTGAAATATTTTCCCTGAGCTTATTTTCATGATTATCATTTTAGCTTTCTCATTCAGTGCATTAGGGATTGAGTTGTTTATTTTGAGGATCACAGTAAAAAATTCTATGTATTCCCAGAAGTTCCATAATTCACATACACATACATACATACAAACACATCTTTTTCACATTAAAATTATTCTTATCATGTCAATATTCATCTTAATAATAGAACAATACTCTCTTCCAAAAATCAAAATTCCCTATGACTCACAAAGCAACCAAGGGAAACATAATTGGCATAAATATGCTTCAACATATTTCTAATGATGACTTACATTCAATAATTTTGTAAGGGATATATTCAAATTTTATTTAATAGAAAGGGGCTAGAATAAGTAGACCAATGAAACACATGGGAAGGAAAAATTTTGACGAGATGTGTAGTCATGAATGCATTATGATTTATGCTACTGAAGAACATACCTATTTTGATGATACAATGAATACATTGGTATATTAAAATTTAACTTTCCTATATTCCTTAATGTTTGTTATGTAAGTAAAATTATTCTGCTTTTATAAATGAGAAAACAAGGTTCAAAAAATTATATACAAAATGCTCAGGTAAATGACAGATGATGAAGCAATGCTTGCTATTCTCACAATATAGCTTCATCTCTTAAGAATGATTAAAATATCTTTGGTAATAAAATTGTTTGCATGTGCTCTTACTCTATATTACTTTAGAGAAGGGACATTTTTTCCCTTTCATTTATATTTTCCAGAGTTTAGCATAGAACAGTATCTGACAGAAAGCAGTTACTTAATATGTGCATATTAAACTGACTGATTTGAAATGTCTCACCTTTATCCATAAAAGTTTAGAGTTTAGCAAAAGAAGGCTTCTTAGAGTTATGTCTTTGATCCATTTCAAGGCCAGTAAGTGTCAGTAAGTGCAAAACAAAATCTCAGTGCCAAGTAGTTGCCATGAAGGTAAAAGGAAAAACTAAAACAGAACGAAACACATAGCTCAATCTTAAATTATTTTTAAGAAAACCAATTGTGAAAATTTTTCATATAAAAATTCACTTTTGGAAATTAATTTACAAAGTCTATTTTGCTTCATTAGATTGAGTCCTATTATTAATAATTTTAGCTAATGTATCCAAAGCTGTCCGGGGTCTTCTTCCCTGGACTCCCGAGTGAGCTCCTCAGTGGGCACTGCTTCAGGCGTCCCTGGTGTTTTCCCTCCCCCGGGGATCAGCGAGGAGGGACTCAGGCAGACACTTCTTCAGGAGGCATATGTTTTATTAGGTGCAGAGGGATCCCCCGAATAGCTCAGGGTGATGGCTAATATAGGGAGTTCGTTCTGGGCTGCCACCCCGATCCGCCCCGAGGGCAGAACCTACCACCCGATTGGAGCAAGCGACACAGGCCAACCAGGTGAAGCCACTGCTCCCCTTAAGGAACCGTGTCTTCGTTAGATTGGCCTGACCTCACTCTCGGGGAGGTCCTATCCACTCAGGCGGTCAGGGCCGACCCCCGACAAACTCCCCCTTTTTGTTTAACACAATTAGCGCCCCACCTGCTTATGGGGGGGGGCAGAGCACCCTGGCTCGGTTCGGTCAGTAATCACACAGGGGCTGCCCGAGCCGGTGATGGCGTGGGCCTAGGAGGTCCGCTTTCAATGCCTCCAGAGAACGAGAAAAGATGAAGAACAATAGTTTCAGGATACATGGGAAAAAAAGACAAATCACAATAAACATTCCTACAGCCGGCAAGAAGGAAAACAACCATCTCAGGTGGAGGGCACCCGTAAACCATTTTAGAAAGGAGTCTTCTTGATCATCCCACTCAGCTCTGAAATGGGAGGAAATGTTTTTGAGCTGGGCTATCAGCATATCTAATTGGCGGATGTCATTGGAGGTGTTGTAGGCTAACATCGCCCCCTGTAATGCCTGTTTAACTCTACCCCAGTCTGATGGGAACTGTGACATATTTACAGGCAAATTAAGCACACAGAGAGGCTGATACTTATAATGGCATTGAAGTTTCATGTACCCTGCCATAAGGGCCAGTCTATCCCCTAACCAGAGGACTGTTGTTTCCAATGCTCCTATTTGCTTCTGTAGAAGGGAGTCAACATGTTGCTGGTAATGCCAGAGGGAGACCTGGTTTGTTATGAATGTTTGGATAGTAGAAGCTAACATAGTCACCTCACTCTCTAGTTCCTGGATCTGCCATTCCTCATACATCTCAACAGCCAAGTTCACCAAACTCAAAGCATCCCCGATCCCATCCCTCCTGGTACGTAACAACTTTTCCCCCAACACTGCACGGTACAATTTTTTCACCAAAGAATCAGCGGGGGACAACGCAAAATCTTCTGCTTTGACAGGTAGGAGTTGGTAGGGAGGGGATACAGCTAGGAACACAGCATACCCAGTATGATTATACTGTAAAACATTTGTAAAAATCGGGTCAGTACAAGTGATGTTAAAAAGGGGTAAACCAGCGGACTCCCCCTTTAGTTGAATAGTCAGGTTAGCAGGGGGACAAAGAAGGAAGAGAGCATCCGGAGGGGTGTGCGCGGTGGCGCTCAGCCGGTAGCACAAGCGGTCTGTGCCGTCCTTGGTTTGATGGCAAGAGCTGTTAAGAGTCTTAAACACATTATACCATTATTGGAATGAAAAGTCATGACAGGCATCGTCATTACGAGGGCATGGCCACAGGCGAAAAGAGGCGTTCACTCCCCCTAAGGCTGCTCCTATTTTCCAGAGGTCAGGATGCATCTGTCCATACGGTAAGGCAACAGGAGTGGGAGAGGGTCTCATGGTGTACGTGGTGTGGTTCTGCTGTCCATCCCAAAACCATAACTCAGTGTTGTTAGGTAGCCCAAGTGGTCCTAGTCTTGGGATGCCCGTGGAGCAGGGTACCGTAGGTATGAATACTTGCGAACAGTGGCCTACTGGGCAGGGTGGTAGGGAATGTAAAGGCACTATGGAATTAGAATTCTCCGGAGGGTGCTGCTCAATGGCCATGAATGAAAGATTAACCGCAGCAGTATGGTTGTTCAGGTCCGGAATCGGCCTCGGAGTTTCTGTGCTGTTGTATGGCTCTAAGGGTATACAATGGTTCTTAACAGAGGTTCCGTTATCTGGGGAAGAGGAGGTGTTCCCACCCAGCCATAGCCCGTGTGGAGGATGGGCTACCACACAAATAGGCGTGGTAATGGAGAGCAGGGTGAGGGGCTTCTTTAATGGTCTTTCCATCGGTATAGGTAATGTACCGTGTTCATGTAAGCCCAGCACAACGGTGGCGTTGCCATGCAACTTTAATGGCACTGTCTGGCTCCCCCATCCCATTATACGAAGGGATGGTACTCCCCTCGCAACAGCCCAATATGTCTCTCCTCGTTCATCAGCAGCCCTCCGTATAGGAGAGGTCAGATTGTACCACTTCCCGCCCTTGCCCCAAGGAAGAGGGGTGGCGGGTTGCAATCCACATAGCAAACCCACGATACTTAGCCATACAGGAGCTTGTGTCTTCATAATTCTTCGTGTCCTGCTAGGTCATTGCCTTCTTCTGCTCCGATATCTTTTCCTTCGTCTCTTCATAGGCCCTGGTCCATTTGACGGGCACTCAGCGTGTTCCCTCACCTGTTTGGAGACATAAGAATCCCTTTCCCCACACCTTAACCTGTGCAGGGCCGTGCCAACGACCCTCCTCATCTCTCCACCAAACTGTGGTCGGACTTTGCAAGTGTGCTTTTTTATCATGTTTTTGTGTTTGTTGTTCATCATGTTTTTGTGTTTGTTGTTCATGTTTTTGTGTCTGTGTTGATGTTGACAGCATCTGTTTCATGGCAGGGGTGATGCCTTGTTCATTATCAATCAAATAATTCCTAGTGAATACTGCTGTTGCTACCTGGGCTGCAGTGAGCCTACCACGCACTCTCCCTTTTTGTTTAATGAGAGTGCGCTTCAAGGATTGATTGGCACGCTCCACGATGGCTTGACCGGTGGGGTTGTAAGGGATACCGGTAACATGAGTGACACCGAATTGGTGGCAGAAGCGAGCAAAAGCAGAGGAGGTATAGGCCGGGCCGTTGTCAGTTTTTAACAACCGGGGTATCCCATGGGTGGCAAAGCAGTGAAGTCAATGAGCTATCACATGGCGTACAGCCTCACCAGGCTGCAAAGTGGCCATAATAAAGTTAGAAAAAGTGTCCACAGTGACATGAATCAGGCTGGCCTGAAAGTGGGTGACATCCATCTGCCAAATGTCATTAGGGGCCAGGCCCCGGGGGTTGGTGGCATGTACAAGCGGGGCAGGGCGGAAAGGGACACAATGCCTGCATTGTCGGACAATGCGACGTGCCTCTTCCTTAGGAAGACCATAAAGCCGTGCAAGTGTTTTTGCTGGGAGATGAAATGTGTCATGAACAATAGAAGGATCTGCATACATGACTATCTCACTTTTGATATCAGGGTCAAGGAGAGCCGAGTCAGCTATGGCATTCCCTGAGTATATTGGGCCAGAAGTGGACACATGAGATCTGACATGTAAGACATAGAGGGGGTCAGAGCGGTGTAGGAGAGACCGTTGTGCTTGGTGTAAAAGATCTATGACTGCAGAATTGGACAAAGAAAGATCTGCTAGAGCTAGCTGTTGCAATAAGACAAAGCAGTAATAGCTATCAGTGATTAAGTTAAAAGGCTCATAAGCACACAGTTCTAAGGCTATCACAATGGCCTGCAATTCATTCTTTTGAGCTGAGGTATATGGGGTTTGTAGCACCTTCAATATCTTCTTGTCTGGAATATAAATAGATGCTCTATGGTGTTTGGTAGCATCCGTAAAAACATTGACTCCCTGTACTGGCTGAGGAACTACAGGGTTGGAGGGATACTTCAAAGGGAGTTGCAACCATCCTCGTAATGAGGGAGGTGGATGACCCTGAGAAGTGGGATAAATAGACAATAACATGGCCCACTCTTCTGAGTTCTGTGCTAGATGAGTAAGTATTGCAGGATCCTCTTGGAGCAGTAACATAGGAATGGTACCAAAAATAGTGATTGCAGCTTCCGCTGCTTTCAAAAGGAGTTGTGCATCCACTTCAAACTTGGAGGGTATAGACTTCATCGATTTAGATGAATGTACCCATTGTAAAGGACCTGTAACTTGGAACACTACTCCGGCCTTACCCAATGAAGGATGACACACCAGAGTTACATAAACCGGAGCGGCTGGATCTAATCGGGCAACAATGGATGTGGATGCTAAGTCCTGTATCTGAGTAACAGCTTCCCTGGCTTCAGGGGTCCATGTACGAGGCAAGTTCAAATCAGATGAGCCTTTTAAAATATTATACAATGGATACATCATATCATTGGAAATAGGAACTACATTCCTCAGCCATTGGATTGAACCAATTAATTTCTGAAAGTCATTTAATGTAGAAACTTGAGCTGTATCAATCTTAGGAGATTTCTTCACTAAATCCTTGTATACCTGATGTCCTAAATATGTGTAGGGAGGTTCTGTTTGTATCTTTTCAGGGGCAACTTGTAACCCATATGCTGCTAGGGCTGAGGTAATCTTTTGTAAAATAAGCGAGACATCAGTCCGGTGGGATGCAGAAATTAATATGTCATCCATATAATGAATAATAATGGCTCCTGAGTGTTCTCGCCTAATGGGCATCAAAATCTGTGCAACATAAACCTGACATAGAGTGGGACTGTTTGCCATGCCTTGGGGAAGGACTTTAAACTGAAAACGCTGAGCAGGTTCTTGATAATTTACAGCAGGTACACTAAAGGCAAAGCGCTGTCTATCTACAGGGTTAAGGGGTATACTATAAAAACAATCCTTTATATCTATAACAGTTATGGGCCAAGTCTTTGGAATGGCAACTGGAGAAGGCAACCCAGGCTGGGTGGTACCCATAGGTTGTAGAGTGGCATTTACTTTTCTTAGATCTACTAACATTCTCCATTTCCCACTTTTCTTTTTGATTACAAAAACTGGGGAATTCCATGGGCTGGTGGATGGCTCTACTTGTCCAGCCGATAAAAGTCCTTGTACTATGTTAGCAAGGGCCTGTAATTTCTCTTTTGTGAGGGGCCACTGATCTACCCAAACCGGTTTGTCGGATCTCCACGTCAGTGGTATGGGTTGCAGCCCTCCAGTGACCCCTAGTGGTTTAAAGCTGTGTCTGTAGTCAGAGACAAGCCCAAAGTTTGCAAAACATCCCTCCCCCATAGGGACATAGGAATAGTAAGTACCAAAGGGTGGAAAATCCCTGCTATATCATCACTTTTCCATTTTAGAAATCTTAGGGACTTTTTCGCCAAAGTTCCTCCTGAAACTCCGGTGATGTCTTGGGGAGTTTTTGAAAGTTCCCAACAGGGCTGCCAATCTTTTGTGGATATGACCGAGACATCAGCACCTGTATCAATTAAACCTACAATCTCTCTTCCCTCCACTATAAGTGGTAAAGTGGGACCGTGGGCTGATATAGCCTGTGTCCATGCCACAAATGTGTCCTCATTGGTACACTCTCTCCAATCCTTATCTATCCAGGGGAGGGAAATAGCAAGAGCAACAGGCTCACCGCCTTTTAGTTCTATTGGGTAATGGTGGGGATTTGTAACAGTTATAGAAGTCTGGCCTGGGCTTAGGAGCTGTGTGTGGACAATGACCTGGGGAGCGAGAGCAGTTCCAATCACTAAACGGTGGAAGTCCCTAGGGGAGGCTTTAACAGTAGTCGTAGTCCATGGGCTCAATTCTGTGCTCTCTGAGAGGGGAATAGTAACCGAGGGATTTAATAGGTCAGCCCTGGGGTCGGGCCCTCGGCTTCCCGACCCCTCTTCCCGTTTCCCTGTGGCCCATCATTACTATACTTCTGATTCTTATTTTTCTGTCTACAATGCTTTGCTATATGACCAGGTTTACCACAGACAAAGCACTTCATTGCACTCTTCTGGGAATTACGGCACTCAGCTTGAAAGTGACCGGCCTTCCCACAACGAAAACAGTTTCCTTTACCCTTTGATCTAGGCACTAAGCTTGTGGTTTGTAAAGCATTAACGAGGAGGTTAATAGAGGTTTGGAGAGGATCCGGGGGGGTTCCTCGTCTAGGGCATTATCAATTATCTCCTCTAAGGAGGGGTCAGCAGGCAGAGTAGCTAGCAAGCCTTTTGAATGAGTTAGCCCTCCCTTTATCAACTGAATGATTAGCGGCTGTGCTGCATTTCCTGTCCCGAATTTCCCTTCCACAGTGGTCTGCACTCTGCTGATAAAATCTACAGCAGACTCCTTAGCTCTTTGTTTCAGCTGCTGCAGGGGAGTGGAGGCTGCTCGAGCCAGTTTGTTCAGGGCATTCAGTCCTGCTATCTGCACTGCCCTGACAATGGGTTCTGAAAGTTGTAATTGAGCCTCCACCGTGTTAAATTGGCCACATCCAGTGAGTTGATTAGTGACTAAATCAGAATTATTTGGGTCTATGATCTCAGCCTGTAGCCTGGCCTCTCTGCGCCAGTAGGCAGCCCAGGTGGTGTAATGTGATGACTCTAACACCGCTTGTAAAGTTTCATCCCAATCCATGGGGAGCCAGGCGGCAGTCTGAGTGTTAGAACTTATGAGCCGTTTTACATAGGCAGATCCTGGCCCATAATTATGGACTGCCTTTCTGAGATCTTTGATAAATTTGTACGGTATTGGGTGGCAAACTCTAACCTGTTGGCCGTTTTCTCTTTGCACAAATATTGGGTAAGCAGCTGCTGAGGAGGTAAGATAGTCTAGGTCTTCTTCCTCCACTTCCTCCCCATCCTCCAAAGCCTTATGAATGGCCTGTAAACAAGTCCGGCGAGGTGCCTGTCTGGGGACAGTCGCCCCAGACCCTTCCTTTCCTGTTATCAGCACGTGGCTCCGGCCATCTGCACCCTGTCCGCAGATCCCTTGCCATTCTGTATGTTTGCCCTTTTGTTCTAAAATCTTACTATCACTTTTTACCGGGGCAGGCGATCGACTCGCAGCAGCCAGTTCTTCCCAAGGGTATTTGGGGGCTGGTTCCCTCCGGTCGTCAAGCCCCTCATCTGGGGGCGGGGGCCATTCAGGTTCCCCCAGTAATGAGGGTCCTGTTTGTGTTTCTCCAGACACGGCTCCTTGTGGGGGCTGCGGGTCAAGGGCCGCGGCCACCACAGAGTAAATTACAAAGTCTGTGTCCGTTAGAAAGCCAGGTTTTTCTGTGTTGTAAGAGGACATTTGAGTTCCTACCACTCTCCACTTCTGAGGGTCAATGCTGGTGTGGGAGACCCAAGGAGAGACAACCAATATTTTTTCCACCCAATCCTTACATTCTTTTATACGGACTCTTATACCATGAGTCTTTACTAGTGCATGTACTTGACATGCTAATACTCCTGAATCCTCTGGCTGTAAATGCTTAGACATTCCTTTGCCCATCTTTACTCCCTCTAGGTGTCCCGTGGACCTAGGGTGTCTGCCTCTTCTGTTTTTACTTAAACAGGCTTACCTCACTTGGCGGGGTCTTCAGGTGTCCCTGTTCGGGGGCCAGTTCTGTCCGGGGTCTTCTTCCCTGGACTCCTGAGTGAGCTCCTCAGTGGGCACTGCTTCAGGCGTCCCTGGTGTTTTCCCTCCCCCGGGGATCAGCGAGGAGGGACTCAGGCAGACACTTCTTCAGGAGGCATATGTTTTATTAGGTGCAGAGGGATCCCCCGAATAGCTCAGGGTGATGGCTAATATAGGGAGTTCGTTCTGGGCTGCCACCCCGATCCGCCCCGAGGGCAGAACCTACCACCCGATTGGAGCAAGCGACACAGGCCAACCAGGTGAAGCCACTGCTCCCCTTAAGGAACCGTGTCTTCTTTAGATTGGCCTGACCTCACTCTCGGGGAGGTCCTATCCACTCAGGCGGTCAGGGCCGACCCCCGACACAAAGCTTCCTAGTTGAAAACTACATAAAAACTATTGTATTTTATTCAATTATTTAAACAATGAATTAAACTTTATAAATGTTTTCATCTATGCTTTCAGTTTAGAAAAGTTTAGTGATTTTTTCAGGAAGTTTCAGGAAGTTTTGTAGGACCTTTGATTCATAATTTGCAGAAATGAGACTTGAACATAGATCTTAACTCCAAAACTATTTTTTTTTTTTGCGACACCATATCATACTGTCATCTTTAAGTAAATAAGGAACATTGGTGTGTTGAATAGATAGATCTACAACTTAGGAATCAATTTGCAAATTTTCATATTGAGTATTTATACCTCAGAAATCAGAAAACAATTCAGATCAAGGCTTTATCCCTTCTCAAATCATTTATTTATGTCCTGGAGCTTTCCATTGATTATAGGATCAGATATAAAAATCTTCTGTTTGAATTTTAAAGCATTTCATAACATGTGCATTTCTTATGTTTTCAGTCTTCTTATATCAGACTCCTAAAATTTGTATTTTTTGGTAGAATTTAAAAGTATTCCATGGCACTCTTCTCACATAACACTCTGGATTCCAACCCTAAGAATCAAAAAAAAATTCAATGTTTGTCCCTCATCTTTGTAAAGTTTTCTCTGAGCATCTCTGCCTCCTGACTTTACTGTCTTCCTTTTTTATGTCTCACTTAAAATTTAATCTCAAGGAAGATATCCCCAATATTTCTTTATCTAAGTGCCTTCCCTCTGAGAATATGTACAATTTATATTTTATATAATTTCTTAGTTGCTTTCATTTCAATTTCTTAGTTGTTTTCATTGTGCGTCATCCATTAAATTATAAACTCCTCCTTAAGAAAGTGGGTTATTTTGTATTATGTTGTTTTTGTGTATATTTGTTGATATAGAAAAACAGATAGATAGATTGAGAGAGAGAGAGAGAGAGAGAGAGAGAGAGAGATAGGATGGTTAGATCTGTGCAGCCAGAGTGTGTTTGTATCTATGCGCAGAATCCATATGCATATTTAATAAATAAACTTGTCTTACTGTTTATCATTTATATTCCTTTCAAAATGGATCTAACTAGTTTTCCTGTTATTTCAAGTTTTTTTTTTTTTTTAATATGACCTCTCACATGCTAGTCATCCTTGGTTACCTGCTGAATCCTAGATATCCCATCTCTAAGTTGCTATAGACATTAACCATATGCAACTTTAATTCTTTCAAGAATATAATGTTCAAATCAATAGTCATTCATACTGTCAGATGATCCTCAGTGGTGATTCTGTTTTGTTTTTAATATCAGTTTTCTCATTTCCCCAAACCTAATCTAGTTTGTTTTCCTAATCTCCACTTGTTACAGAATTATCCCAATGAGCAAGCTCTGAGTCACCATTATTATTTGAGACAAACAAGTAGAAATTTTGTAGGTCTGCTTCTAGATATTTGTGATTAATTGCTGAGTGGTTTGCATTTTGAGATATTGTGTAGGCTTCTTATTACTATGGAACTGTTTTAGCTAAAGTTTCCATTGATATAAAAAAAAAGTAGCCCTCACTGTCATTCATCATTTTTAGCCACTTAACATGCAGAATTACTTTAAGCTGCTTCCAAAAATTAAATGGAGGAGAAAAAGCTGACCAATTTCTTACTCAGTCCTTGATGTGGACAGAAATACATGATTTCTAAAGCAAATATCCTGTTTAGGCTTGACAGAACCACTTTCATTTGGTTTGGTTTGGTGGGTGATAATGGTATTTTTTATCATTTGAGGAAGAGGGAAAAGGACTTAATGAATTAAAGTGTGGAAGAACAAAGAAGATAATCATTCTTATTATAATCCAAGTAAAATATGAATAAGTGAGATCTAACCACATTCCTTGATCTAGAGCAAAGAGACCCTTTGGTATACAGTTCTTAAATAGTGAGAATAATATATCCCCTGAAGTGGTCCTGTTATTTTAATTTATTCTTAATATTTCCATTAGGTTGGAATTATCATATTTTATATAAGCAGGTCTTCAAATAGTGCAATTTCAAATATATGTGGCCACTTAAAGGTATTATCTGAATTAATATGTCCTAAGCTTCAAAGCTTATCATGTGAGTCAAAAGATTCTTTCAGTTTTAACTTCTCAATATTGATATCAACTCATCATACATCTGTTCTATTTCAATTCAGAATACTAAAGCACTGGGACTGGTAAAAAGAGGAAATGCATAGTTCTGGGGTATGGCAATTGGGATAAGAGAAGATGGACAGGGACAGAAATAAATAAAATACTTCAACTTTTGAATAAGAAATGATATAGAAAACTGAAGACAGATTATGGACTTGCTGATTTTTTAAAACTTCAACTGTATTTAAATAAAAGGATGGTATTCTCTTTTACTATAACTGTACACAAGATCATTGATGTTAAAAATGTAATGTATACTAAATTTATATTATTCCCCTTAGGAAGAATTTTTTTTTTCTTTTAACAGCAAAATTGTAACTCTTTTGGAGAGAATATTCTTAGCCAAAATTCATGGACATTCATGACTTTTCTGTGACTCAAATAGAATTATTTAAAAACAATAGCTCCATAAAAAGGGGAACAGTAAGGAGACAGGAGGAAATAGGATATTGAATTGGATAAATCACATTACATTAAGAGATACAAAAGAAAGACCTCTTGCAATAGAGGGGAAGAAAGGAAGAGATTACAATTACCTGAATCTTCTTCTCATCAGACTTGGCATAAGGTTAAATTACACACACTCAGTTAAATTAAAAAACTTATCTTACCTTTCAAGTATGAGGAGGGTAAAGGGGAGGTGGGAAAGGGGAGAAAATGGGGAACTACAAGAAGGAAGGGAAGAAGGAAGGGGAAAATGGAAAGGGGTAAGAAAGTGAAGGGGGTTTGATATAGGAGGGCAAACACACTGAAGGTGGTAGTATTCAGAAACAATATACTGGGGAATATGGATAAAGGAGAAAAAAGAGGAAAAATACAAACAGAGGGAAGGCAGCATGGAGGGGAGTAAAGAGATAATACTTATAACTTGGAATGTCAATGGGATGAATTCTCCATTAAAAGTAAGCAAATAGCAGAGTATATTAAAAACAGAAATATACAATATGCTGCTGACCAGAAACTCATTTGAAGCAGAGAGATACATATAGACTAAAAGTAAATGATTGGAGCAAAATATATTTTGCTTCAGCTGAAGTGAAAAATGCAGGGGTCACAATGCTTATCTCTGTGAAAGCAGCAGCAAAAATAGCATTAAAAGAGATAAGGAAGGAAACTATAACCTCCTAAAAGGTACCATAGACTAAAATAATTTCTATTGATACAGATATATATATATATATATATATATATATATATATATATATATATATGTTGCACCCAATCATATAGCATCCACCTTCATAGAGGAGAAGTTAAAAGAGCTACAGGAAGACATAGACATCAAAACTCTAGTAGTGGGAGGCCTCAATCTCTCACTCTCAGATTTAGATATATCTAATCATGATAGGATCCAGATTATAGGCATAAAATAGAATAATACAAGCAAACTAGATGATTGAGGAGTAGCATAGCTGTCAAATCTATGGCAAGGAAAGCAATTTATGACCAAGGAAGGTATGGATAAGAGCATTAAAATCAAACTAAATAATTTTGATTATATTAAGTTAAAAAGCTTTTGCACAGAGAACCACTGAATGCAAGATCAAAAGAATTGTAGTAAATTGGGAAACAATTTTTTAAAAATAGTATTTCTGAACAAAGCACCCATTTCTAAAACATACAGAAAACTAAGTCATATTTTCAGAAAAAGAAGCCATTTCCCATTTCACAAATAGTCAAAATATATACAAAGGCAATTTACAGATGAGGAAATCAAAGCAATCTATAGTCCTATGAAAAATTGCACTATTTATTTGAGAAATGCAAATTAAAGCATTTCACCTTAAACCTCTCAGACTGGTCAATATGACCAGAAATGACAATGATCAATTTTGGAAAGGATGTGGGAAATCTGGGACTAATACATTGCTGGTGGAACTGTGAACTCATCCAAAATTTCTGGAGAGCAATTTGGAATTACACCCAAATGCAACAAACATGTGTATATCCTTTGATCCAGCAATACCCCTACTGGGTCTATCCCTGAAGAGATGATGAAGGGTAAAAACATCATGTGTACAAAAATATTCATAGCAACACTGTTTGTGGTGGCAAAGATATGGAAAGTAGGTGACTATCATTCAACTTGGGAAGGGCTTAACAAATTGTGGTATATGCATGTCATGGAACACTACTGTTCTATTAGAAACCAGGAGGGATGAGGGAAGCATGGAAAAATTTGCATGAACTGATGCTGAGCAAGATTAGCAGAACCAGGAAAACATTGTACATCCTAACAGCAACATGAGGGTGATGATCAACTTTGATGTACTTGTTCATTCCATTAGTGCAACAGTCATGAACAATTTAGTCCATCTGTGATGGAGATTATCATCTATATTCAAAAGAACGAAATGTGGAGTTTGAACAAAGACCAAAGACTATAACCTTCAATTCTAAAGAAATATCATTTATTTTTGCTATTTCTTATACTTTCTTTTTCTTCCTTAAAGATGTGATTTCTTTCTCATCACATTCAATTTAGATCAGTGTTTACCACGGAAACAATGTAAAGACTTACTGAATGCCTTCTGTGGGGGAGTGGGGGTAGGGAAGCCAGAATAAGAGACAAATTATAAAATTCAAAATAAATTAAATCTTTCTAAAAGAAAAAAATCTAGAAATACAAGTGAGAAACTTGCACTTATCTTCTAGGATTGTTGTCTGAAACACATGAGATTGGGGGGAAAACTAAAAAAATTGTAAAATTCAAAATAAATAATGTCTTTTATAAATACATAAATGTATGTTTTTGAATTATTTTTCTGGTTCCTTAGGAGAGGATTTGGCAGGGAAAGATCAACTTTCTCATAGATACCAAAGAAGACATTCTAATCATTCAATTTAGTAATTATGATAGGTTCTTTGAGTAAACTCCTTCAATTGTAAGCAGAATAAAGGCTTGCCTCATTGATCTCATCAGGACCACCTACAGCTACCTCCATGAAGGTCTTTGAATTCCAGATAATACACCCCTTTTTAAAACTGTCTGATGTTCTGAGTATCCCCTGCCACATCCTGAATCCCCTTTTCCAATCTCAAGATGACCCAAATCATTCCTGTATTGAGGGTGGGAGTTTGGGTTGGATACCTTTTTTGATTGACAAACCAGAGGTGATATTTCAGATCATATCTTCTGACATTCAAAACTATTTAAATTCCAGGTTCATTTTGGTGGGGTTTAGATTCTAGCTAGACCATCCCACCCATACATGCTTGTTTAATTCTTAACTTAAAGATAGATCGAGAAATATGAATATTAACCTAATTCTGTTTTGTGCTTTCTTAAGGTCAAAATCTCTGGAAACATTTGTCCCTGACTAGGAATATTAACACATATTTTTTCTCACAGCCCTAAACTCATTGAGGACCTCCATCCTCCTTTTAGGGGAGAATTGAGCATTATGATTTTCACAGTAATAAAAACTTTTAAAATATTGTTTAAAAAGTTGCCATTTTATTCATGATCACTTATATTCTCCAGATTTTTCCTATTCTTTGATTTCATTTGAACAACATTCTTCTTGCTTTGTATATATTTGTCTTCTCCCAGGAAACAGAGTGTAGAACTTAGAGTCAAGTATACCTGAATCCAGATCTGACCTTATATACTTACTAGTTTTGTGATGCTGGGCATATCATCTACCCTCTCTCTTCTTCTCTCAGCTGTAAAATGGGAATGATAACAGAATAACTACTAGGGTTGTTGGAATGATGAAATAATACTCCTAAAATGCTTAGCATATAGTACCTGGAATATAGTAACTACTGAATAAAGGCTTATTTCCTTCTTTCTATTCTATCTTTAACCTAGTTTGAAATTTTGCATGTGATAATTATGCATATGGTGATATACAGTTTTCAAACTATTTTTGGAAATTCATTTAATTTATTTCTTACAATAATGCTGAAACAGGCAGACATATCACTTCATTTTGCACATTGAGAATGAACTTATCATATATTTTTCTGATTCATGTCTTTTGTTATTGAAAAAAGATGAAAAATGAGATTATTATTTTAGAGATGAACTGCAATGTGTCTGTGACTGATCAGACCAACATGAGCTTGGATTGCTCTGCCACAATTTGAGCACAAGTAGTCCATATGATAGTAGAGAGAATGCTCCCATGAGCTCTTAGGTACAGGGAAATTTCCTAAAATAGACTGCTATCTTTCTTGCAATTATTCTTTTTATATTACACTTTGGAATCCAATGGTTAAATGGCTTTTCCAAGGTCATCCAATAAGTGCCAGAAGCTGGATTTGGACCTATTCCTCACATTAAGATGAATTTTCTCTCAACTACTCCATACTGCCTCTTATTGTATAATATTGCAAATTATAAAGATCAATAGTATTGTACAAATTCCATAGTAAGTTATAGAGTACACAAAAGTAAGGATTATGTTTTATCTTAATATGACATCTATCACAATAAGTAATACCTGAGGACAACTGATCAGTGCTTGTTGAATGAATGGATCTTAAATATCTTCCTTATTGTCATCGACTTAGTAAGTGAATCAGCTTGGATTCATTGTTGCTGTTCATATGGTTGTGGGACCTGATTTCCTAATGGTAATCAGTCAATTGTAGCATTTTACTTAGTACTCATAAATGGCTCTTTTCATTAATATATCTTCACAGAGTAAACAATAGCAAGTATTTGGGAAGACAAATGGTATTAAAAGGAAAGAAATGTCATGAAAATTAGAATATGGGCGGCTAGGTGCCGTAGTGGATAAAGCACTGGCCTTGGAGTCAGAGTACCTGGGTTCAAATCCGGTCTCAGTCACTTAATAATTACCTAGCTGCGTGGCCTTGGGCAAGCCACTTAACCCCATTTGCCTTGAAAAAACCTAAAAAAATTAGAATAAATTATGTTGATATTGAAGGAACATATTTATGATTTTAATTCATTAAATTTATTATTTATAAAAATTTTCCAGAAATATGACACTCCCCAACTACAGATAGCAGAAACTCTTTAGAAAATAGAAATTGTCAATCTTCAAATTAACTAATAATTGATTTGAAGATTGATAATTCTTGGAGAAAAACAGATTGCATAGTTGTTTCTTTTTCTTGAGCTTCTTTTCAAAATTCTCTGACAATTTCACAGATACTTTTTTTAGATATTGATGGTTGGAAATTACCCTCACTTTCTTAGGATTCTAATGTTTATGATATTCTATCATCACTTTCCTCACTAAATGAATTGTGAGAGTGATTCATTTTCTTTCTCAATCTACAACTTCAAAGTCCTCTTCTTGCTCTCATCATGGGCTTTCTTGCTAGCCTTTATCTGATCCTTCATGTTTCTTCTCTGAAGACTGATTATCACACAGAGTCCAGCATTTGTGGCAAAGTAGAGGGTTCAATTTATCACAAGAAGCATGTTTCAAACACTCAACTGACATTTTAAAGTAACTTGCTTTAGCCTGACAAACTATTTACCTGATAAATCTCATCATCATCATCTACCAGTTCTCATCTTCTGAATCAAGACTCTACATCCAACAACAATGAATTGTTCAGAAATTGGATAATGTGGATCTTTACTTAATGCATTAGCATCATTATGAGGATTGGAAGGGATTTCTTTTGAGACACTGCTATTGATTTACTCACAAAACATCTCATTCATGATACAAAGTGCACAGTTTTCAAAAGAAAATACATAGAAAATGCTATCTAATTTAAATGATTTTCTGTGTCTTTTACAAGGCAAGCATTCTGAATTTTCTTGTTTCATTATTTATTCTAATTCTATATTAGATATTTGGTATAAAATTCAAATAGTGATAATTTCTTTCTGCAATTCCTACAATGAATCCTTAATTCTAATTTATATTTGGTTTCATTGGCAGATGTATTGGGATGAAAAAGGTTCTTGTTGATCATCTACTATCAAGGTCTAGAATTCATTTCATATAATCACCTTTGCTCTTAAACAGAGAAAGTTAGGACAGATTCCAATAAGGTCATGTGAAAAACAATGTTATTTATTTTTTATTATATAATTGTCCTGCCACAATATATTCCCCAAGATTGTAAATGTGTGCACAAGCAAACTTTGAAAACTTCAAGAATAAAGGCTTTGATCTAACCAGAACCGCTTGTACCAAAAATGAAGTGCTTATGCCACTATCTGTATTAGAAGATAGTTTAGTTTTGATCATTTCCATGAGTAAGGATAGGAAGAGCTCTGTTAAATTTGAGCCTGGAACAGAGCTCAAAAAAATGCTAGGGAGTCCTCTACATATGGAGGTTTAAATTCCCACAGCAGGAGACAAGTCTGAGTTTAATGAACTGTGGTTCCCTCAAGTGCAAGGGGATCTTGTTTGGACTTTCAGCAGAACACACGTTAGAAGAGTCCCCAGATCAGGAGGGAAACCCACCTTGTCTTCTGTCCTTCCTTCCAATTGCCTTAGCATTAATGTCTGCACGTTGATCTTGGACCACCACAGGCTTCAGAGACATGGAGATTACTTCTTCAGTCTTGTCCCAGTTCAGTTCGTGCCAGCCCATCTGATGAGAAAGAGAAAAACTAATATAGAAGGTCTGAGAATGAATTTACAAGATGATGGGCTATTTCCTAGACAAAGGACATTTTCATTCAGTGTGCAATACAGTGACCTAGAGGGGTCTGATATGTATTTATAAAGGGAAAGGAAAAGAAAAAACAAGAGAAAAGAAATGACCTCAGATAAATATTTGTTAATTTGGTGATGATCTGGAGGTCAGAAGTTGGTGCCTAGAAGGGACAGAATCTCTAATTAAATTATAAAATATCCATTAAGGAGGGATTTTGAGTAAATGATTGAGTCTTGAACACACCCTTGAGAAAGTTCAATGGGTAATGATAACTCCTAGTAGTGGTTACTGATAACAAACTCATAATGAAACAAAAAGCCTTTTGTAAGAGGCCAGAGTTCCTAATTCTAAGGTTACTCAGGGAAGCATACTCAGAAGCATCTGAATATTAGAGAGTGAGGACATTATTTGGGCTTAATTGGAACCCTCACCGCTTCTTTATTCTTCATTCTTCGTGATAGTTACTGTGGGCCATAGATCCTTTTTTATAGCTCACCACAATAATCCTACAAAAGGAAAGTGCTATGGACAGGGAAGCTTGTCCCTGCCACCTAGTCCCAGCTGCAAGAAGTGCAGAACCTGCTCTAATCTAAGCTTCAGTGACTCTGATATCATCTCCAGCTTGGGAGCAGAGTAGAATTTTAATTGATTCCCCTCTGGAAGACCACATACCTCTCTACTTCCCACATCTGGAGAGATGTGGCAGCTCTCCAAGCACTACCCATATAGATCTATGCTTTCACTAAGACTTAGTAAAATCATTTTGTAGAATGAAAGATGCAGGGAATTAGTAAAAATCGTAAGATAAATTAGTTTTTCTTTTTTTACATGGGGATAATTCTTTATTTTAAATTTTTTAACAAAAATTTTCTTTAATTTATTTACACATTACCAAAATATTCTTATGAGTAAACAGCCAAGATGGTGACACGAGAAGAGCCTTTCCTAGGTGTTCTCTCCATAATTTTCAAAAATCTTAAAATTATTACTCTAAATTTTCATGAAACAGAAGTTATAGAAAGATCCAGTGAGACAATTCCCCAGATCAAGGTAACCTGGAAAATAGTGGAAAGGCTCTACTCCACAGGGTTAGAGTGGCGGCCACTAGAGTGAAGAAACTTCAGTCTTCCAGAGGCAGCCCCAGGGAGCCTGGGAGCAGCAGCTAGGGCAGTTTCCTCTCCTACATTGGGGGAGCACCAGGCACAACTTGGAGAATCAGCGGGGCAACCTCTGTTAGAGCAAGTGTACAAAGCCCAGGCCCTCAGGGTGTCAGTGGTGAGGTCAGTTCAGCAGCAGTGGCCAAGGCAGCCCAGATCCAGGAAATGGAAGCAGGTATAGAACCAGTAAGCAGGAGCCCCCAGGCAGCTGAGCCTTGAGTGTTCAGCCCACTGAAGGAAGGGGAATGGAGAGAGCATTCTGAGGTTTGTCCTCTGTACATGGAATAGGACTCTAGGGTTCTGACCACATTCATATCCTGATTGCAGTCTAGGCCCCCAATAGAACAGCCACCCCATTTCAGCTTTGTATCAGAAGGGTGTGCTTGTGCTCATTCACAGACCAGGAGGGCAGGAGGTGAGTTCCTCACACACTGAGTTCCTTGTGTGTGTGTGTGTGTGTGTGTGTGTGTGTGTGTGTGTGTGTGTCCCAATAACACTCAAAAGTTCAGGAAGCACCCTGAAACCAGGCACAGAATGGAGAAATGAGTAAACAGAGAAAAAAAGGGAGTAACATCATTGAGAAATATATTGCCTATGATCTCAAGAAGGGTCAAAATACTTAATCTGAAGATGAAGAAGTACAAGCTCCTGCATCTAAATACTCCAAGAAAAACAGAAGTTGTGCTCAGGCTATAACAGAGCTCAAAAAAAGATTTTGAAAATCAAGTGAGGGAGGTAGAAGAAAAATTGGGAAAAGAAATGAGAGAGAGTGGCAAGAAAAAACATGAAAAAGAAGACAGCAATTTAGTAAAGGAGATCCAAAAAATGCTGAAGAAAATAAAGTGTTAAAAACCAGGATAGGTCAATTGAATAAAATAGTTCAAAATGTTATTGAGAAGAAGAATGCTTGAAAAAGTAGAATTGGCCAGATGGAAAGGAAGAAAAGAAAACACTCAGACAAACAAATCCCTCAGATGTAGAATGGAGCTAAAGGAAGCTGATGACTTTATGAGAAGTCAAGCCCCAATATTTCAACACCAAAAGAATTAAAAATTAGACAAAAATGTGGAAGATCTCATTGTAAAAAAAAACTGATCTGGAAAATAAATGCAGGAAAAATGATTTGAAAATTATTGGGATACCTGAAAGTCATGATCAGGAAAAGAGCCTTGACATCATTTTTAAAGAATTCCTACAGGAAAATTGCCCAGATATCCTAGAAGCAAAAGGCAAAATAGAAATTGAGAGAATTCACTGATCTCCCCAGGAAAGAGATCCAAAAAAAAAGCCCCCAAGATTATTGTAGCCAAGTTCGAGAACTACAAAGTCAAAGAGAAAATATTACAAGCAGCCAAAACTACACAATTCAAATATTGTGGAACTGCAGTCAGGATAACACAGGACTTAGCAGCAACTATATTAAGGACTTGTAGGGCTTTAAATATATTTCAGAAGGTAATGGAATGCAACTGAGAATCAACTACTCAGCAAACCTGAACATCCTCTTCCAAGGGAAAAGATGGATTTTCAATGAACCAGGTGAATTTCAATTGTCCCTGTTGAAATGACCAGAGCTGAAAAGAAAATTTGACCTTCAAATACAGGACTCAGGTGAAGCATAGAGAGTGGAGGAGAAGGGTAAAATATGAAGGACTTAATGATGATGAACTGCATGTATTCCTGCATAGAAAAATGATGCTGATAATTCTCATTTAATAGAGCAGGTAGAAGGAGCTTATATAGATGAAGCACAGGAGAGAGCTGAATTTGAAGATATAATATGTTGTAAAAATGGTGTAAATGGCTAAAAGGAAAATGTACTGGGAGTAAGAGAAAGGAAAGGTGGAATTGTCTAAGATATTTCATATGAAAGATTTTTTTTATTGCAATGAGCTATTTCAAGGATATGGAAGGGAGGAAGGCAAGGGGAGAATGAAGGAACCTTCGCTCTCATCAGAGGTGGCTTGGAGAGGAAACAGCATGTGCACTCAATGGGGTATAAACATCTAGAGTAAAAATGAGAGAAGGGGGAAAGGGAGTGGGGGTGTAGGTGATGGAGGAGAGGGTGGACCATGGGGGAGAGTGGTCAAATATAACACATTTTCATGTTTACTTCTTGCAAGGGACTGGGATTGGGTGGCCTGTCTGCTCCCATGGGGCTGGGTGGTTCTGAGATCTCAGGGGTGGTCTGTGTGCTCAGCCCCTCCTGGCTCCAGGGCCATTGCTCAGTCCACTGCACCACTCAGCTACCCTACAGCATATTTTAGAAGAGCAAGAGAGTGAGAGTAGAGAGAAAATATAGTATATGGTGGTGGGGAGGTATGGATGGAGGGAGTTGTGATCAGCAATGGCAATGTTGGAAAAATATGGAAGCAGCTTTTGTGATAGACTTATCATAAAGAATGTGATCCACCTGAGACAGAGTTGGTGGTGTCAGAACACAGACTGAAGCAAATTTTTTCCTCTTTCTTTTACTTTATTTCTTATGATGTTCTATATTTTGAGGGGAGAGGTGGCATTATGTTTACTCTTAAACAAGAATATTTTAGTATTGTATAAAAATCACTTGTACAAAAATAAAAAAAAATCATAAAAAAGTTAAAAAGAACTGCTGGAGCAGAGATTCTTGGGGGGGCAGCAGTTCCATCTTCTATTAGACTAGCTTCTGTTTACCATACAACATGATTTCAAATATGATTCCATAAATTAAATATTTTCTTATGTTGGTGATTTATCCTCACAAAAAATGAATAAATATAATACCCCCTTCCCCACAAAAATTTAAAACTTCTTAGAAAATAAAGTAAAAGAAAGAGAAAACAAAATGTGTTTCATGTTTAAGTCTGTGTTCTGTCTAGGGTAGATCACTTCTTTATCATAAGTCTATCAGAGAAGTTTCTTCCATATTTTTCCACAGTTGTGGTTGCTGTTTGTAATTACCTCCCTCCATTCCTCCCCACTACCATGGATTATATTTTCTCTTTCCTTTCACTCTGTTCCTCTTCAAAATTATGCTGTGGGGCAATTGAATGGCACAGGAGACAAAGCACTGATCCTGGGGCTAAAAGGCCCCAAGCCTACATCTCACCTTAGACACCCAGAAGCCATCGTCTCAGACAGGCCACCCAGTCCTGTGTTATATCTGTGTTATATCTGACTATCCTCTTCTATGATATACTCTCTCCTCTATTACCAATATCCCCCTTCCCTCCCCCTGTCCGCCTTCTGTACTTGTTCTTCTAAATATCTATACCTTATTGGGTGTGTATGCTATTTCCAACCTGAACCATTTCTGATGTGAATGAAGGCTTCCTCATTCCCCCTCACCTTTTCCCCTTCCATACCATTGGCAAAGCTACATGAAATATCTTAGCCTAATTCTCCTTTCTCTTACTCCCAGGACATTTCCCTTTCACAGAGTCAATTTTTACATATATTATATCTTCAAATTCTGCTATCTCCTGTGTCATATCTATAAAAGCTCCTTCTATCTGTTCAGTTAAATGAGGTTTATAGGAATATTATCAGTCTCATCTTTCCATGCAGAAATACATGCATTTTGTCATCATTAAGTCCATCATATTTTACCATTCTCATCCTCCCTCTCTATGATTCACATGAGTCCTGTACATGAAGATCAAACTTTCTGTTCAGGTCTGGTCCTTTCAACAGGACCATTTGAAATTCTCTGGTTTCATTTAAAGTCTAACTTCTCCCCCTGCAAGAGAATGCTCAGTTTTGATGGGTAGTTGATTCTTGCTTGTATTCTAAGCTCTTTTGCCTATTGGAATATTATATTTCAAGGCCTATGAGCCCTTAATGTAGATCCTGCTAAGTCCTAGGTAATCCTAACTGCAGGTCCATGATATTTGATTTGTGTCCTTCTGGCTGCTTGTAATATTTTCTCTTTTACTTGGGAGTTCTGGAACTAGGCCATAATATTTATGCGGGTTGTTTTGTTTTTTTCTTTTTGGATCTCTTTCCAGGGAAGATCGGTGGATTATCTCAATTTCTATTTTATCCTCTGCTTCTAGGATGTCAGGGCAATTATCAAGGCTCTGATCCTGATCATGACTTTCAGGGAGCACAATGATTTTTATTTATTTTTTTATTTTTTATTTGAATTTTTTTTTAGTTTTTTTTGCAAGCCAATGGGGTTAAGTGGCTTGCCCAAGGCCACACAGCTAGGTAATTATTTTAATTGTCTAAGGCTGGATTTGAACTCAGGTACACCTGACTCCAGGCACAGTGCTCTATGCACTGTGCCACCTAGCTGCCCTGTGCACAATAATTTTTAAATTATATTTCTGAAATCGTTTTCCAGATCAGTTGTTTTTTTCAATGAGATCCATCACATTTTCTTCTAGGTTTTCATGCTTTGGCCATTGGATTATAGTGTCTTTTTTAACATAGAGATTTTATTTATTTTGAGTATTACAATTTTCACCCTAATCTCACTTCCCTCCCCCCCACACCCCCCCACAGAAGGCAATTTGCCAGTCTTTGCATTGTTTCCATGGTATACATTGATCCAAATTGAATGTGATGAAAGAGAAATCATATCCTTAAGGGAGAAACATGAAGTATAAGAGATCACAAGATCAGACAATAAGATATCAGGGTTTTTTTTTTGTAAATTAAAGGTAATAGTCCTTGGACTTTGTTGAAATTCCACAGTTCTTTCTCTGCATACAGATGGTATTCTCCATTGAAGAGAGCCCTAAATTTTCCCTGACTGTTGCACTGATGGAATGAGTGAATCCATCAAGGTTGATCATCACCCTGGTGTTGTCCTTAGAGTATAAAATCTTTTTTTGGTTCTGCTCATCTCACTCAGCATCAGTTCATGCAAATCGCTGCAGACTTCCCTGAATTCCAAACCCTCCTGCTTTCCCATATAACAATAGTGTTCCATGATATAAATATACCACAGTTTTCTAAGCCATTTCCCAATTGAAGGACATTTATTTGATTTCCAATACTTTGCTTCCACAAACAGGACTGCCATGAATATTTTTGTACAAGTAATATTTTTACCCTTTTTCATCATCTCTTCAGGGTATAGACCCAGTAGTGGTATTGCTGGATCAAATGGCATGCATACTTTTGCTGCATTTTGGGCATAGTTCCAAATTGCTTTCCAGAAAGGTTGGATGAGTTCACAGCTCCACCAACAGTGTGATAGTGTCCCACATTTCCCACAATCCTTCCAACAATGTCCATTATCCTTTCTGGTCAGCTTGGCTAGTCTGAGAGATGTGAGGTGGTATCTCAGAGAAGCTTTAATTTGCATTTCTCTAAAAAGTAATGACTTAGAGCAATTTTTCATATGACTATAGATTGCTTTGATCTCATCTGTAAATTGCCTTTGCATAACCTTTGACCATTTGTCAATTGGGGAATGGCTTTTTAAAAAAATATTGCCTCGGTTCTCCATATATATTAGAAATCAGAGCTTTGTCAGAAACATTAGGTCTAAATATTGTTTCCCAGTTTACAATATTTCTTTTTATCAGTGGGTTTTGTCTGTTCAAAAGCTTTTCAATTTAATTTAATCAAAATAGTCTAGTTTGTTTTTAGTGATGCTCTCCATCTCTTCCACAGTCATAAACTGCTTCCCTTTGCATAGATCTGACAGGTAAACTAGTCCTTGATCTTCTAATTTGCTTATAATATATTTTTATGTCTAAATCTTGTATCCATTTGGATCTTTTCTTGGTATAGTGTTTGAGGTGTTGGCCTAATCTAAGTTTCTTCCTTACTGACATCCAATTTTCCCAGCAGTTTTTATAAAAGAGAGAGTTTTTATCCAAGAGAGAATTTTTATCCCAATAGTTGAACTCTTTGGATATATCAAACAGCAGATTACTATAGTCATTTCCTGCTATAGCACTCAGTTTATTCCACTGATCACCTATTTTTTAGCTAATACCAGACAATTTTGATGACTGATGCTTTATAATATTATTTTAGATCAGGTAGGGCTAAGCCACTTTGTTTTGCACTTGTTTAAATTGAAGACCTGGAAATTCTTGACTTTTTATTTCTCCATATGTATTTTCAACTTTTTTCTAATTCATTAAAATATCCTTTTTTGAATTTTGATTGGTAGGGCAGTATACAGGGAGTTTAGTTTTGGTGGAATTGCCATTTTTATTATATTAGCTCTACCTATCCAACTGCAGTTGTTGCCTGCCCAGTTATTTAAATCTAATTTAATCTCTGTGAGAAGTGTTTTGTAATTGTTTTCAAACATTTTTCCTGAGTCTACCTAGGCAAATAGACTCCCAGGTATTTTATATTGTCTGGGGTATTTTTGCATGGGATTTTTTTTTAGGTCTTCCTTCTGTATCTTGATAGTCATAAAAAGATATGTTGAGGATTTATGAGGGTTTGTTTTATATCCTGCAACTCTGCTAAAATTGCTAATTGTTTCCCGTAGTTTTTTGAAGGGATTCTTGGGATTCTCTAGGTATACAATTATGTCATCTGCAAAGAGTGAGAGTTTTGTCTTTTTCTTCTCTATTCTAATACCTTCAATTTCTTTTTCTTCCCTTATTACTGAAGCT
This sequence comes from Macrotis lagotis, assembly GCF_037893015.1. NCBI lineage: Eukaryota > Metazoa > Chordata > Mammalia > Peramelemorphia > Peramelidae > Macrotis > Macrotis lagotis. Next base: position 237,120,502 of record NC_133661.1, read on the forward strand.
AGCATTTCTAATATGATACTGAATAGTATTGGTGATAATGGGCATGCTTGTTTCAACTCTGATCTTATGGGGAATGCCTCTTGCCTCTCTCCATTGAATATAATGTTTCTTGATTTTTCAGATAGATACTGCTTATTATTCTAAGGAACAAACAATTTATTCCTATACTCTCTAGTGTTTTTAGCAGAAATCTGTGCTGTATTTTGACAAAAGCTTTTCCAGCATCTATTGATATAATCATATGATTTCTGATAGGTTTGTTATTGATATAATTACTTAAACAAACAGTTTTCCTAATATTGAACCAACCCTGAATTCCTGGGAGAAATTGAAGTGTCAAAGTGTATTATCCTAGCGATAAATAGTTGTGATATTTTTTCTAGGAATTTTTTAAAGAATTTTGCAGCTATATTCATCAGAACGATAGGTCTATAATTGTCTTTCTCTGTTTTAAGTCTTCCTGGTTTAGGTATCAGTATTATAATGGTGTTGTAGAAACAGTTAGGCAGAGTTCCGTCTTCACCTCTTTTTCCAAAGTGTTTATATAGAATTGGTACCAATTGTTCCTTAAATGTTTGGGAGAATTCACTTGTGTATCCATCTAACCCCAGAAATTTTGTTTATAAGGAGTTCAAGGATGGCTTCTTGAAATACATTTTCTGAGATAGGGTTGTTTAGGTATTTAATCTCTTCTTCATTTATCCTGGTCAACATAAATTTTTGTAAATATTTGTCCAATTCAGTTAGATAGCCAAAATTATTGGCATAGAGTTGGGCAAAATAATCCTGAATTATTACTTTAATCTCCTCCTCATTGGTAGTGATTTCACCTTTTTCATTTATGATACTAGCAAATGGTTTCCTTTTTTCATTTTTTAAATCAAATTGACCAGAGCTTTATCAATTTTATTGGATTTTTCATAAAACAAACTCTTGATTTCATTTATTAATTCAATAGGTTTTTTTGCTTCTGATTTTATTAACTTCCCTTAATTTTTAGAATTTCTAATTTGGTATATAATTAGGGTTTTTTAATTTGTTCTCTTTCTAAATTTTTTAGTTGCACATTTAGTTAATTGATTTCCTCTTTTTCTAATTTATTCATGTAAGCATTTAAAGATATAATATATCCCCTGATGGCCTCTTTGATTGAATCCCATAAGTTTTAGTATGTTGTTTCATTATTGTCATAATATAGGATTAAATAATTAATTCTTTCTATAATTTTTGTTTGATCCACTTGTTCTTTAAAATGAGGTTATTCTGTTTCCAATTAGTTCTGGGTCTTAATCTCCATGGCTCAATATTTCATATTATTTTAATTACACTGTGATCTGAGAATTATGCATTCCCCATTTCTGCCTTTCTGCAATTTATTTTTGAGAGCACCTAGGAGAGAATGTACTTCTGCCACCATCTTGGATCTGCTCCCTCTGAATTATTTTCTATAGGAATTTAAATCAATTTTTTTTTGTGAATTTGATTGCTTTAAATGATTTCTTACACAAACAATAAAATTTTTGATCTGCCATACCTATATGTGTTTTCTTACCTCTTTTGTTAGATGTTATGACTTCTTGAAAAATTATTGTGTAATATGCAATGACTCTAACAGACTACTTCATTAGGAAGAAGAATGTAATGCCTGACCATCCTGAAGCCTTCCTGAAAAAGATATGATTTAGTATATTTTACCTTGAGATTAAATTTTGACTCAGCATTTACATCATTCTTACATATTAAAGTATGACATTATTTGATGCTTCCTAAACATGTTTGCCAAAAATTTTGTCTTTGTGTACCTAAAATAAGAATATTCAAGGTAGGTGGAATTAATTTGTTAGAACAATAAATGATGGTAAATTAGGTTTTCTTGTTCCACACACATTATAGGACTTAATTTCTTTTTTCAATTAAAGATTTTATTTATTTTGAATTTTAGAATTTTTCCCCAATATTACTTCCTTACCCCCCCACATAAAGCAATTTTTCTGTCTTTATTTTGTTTCCATGTTGTGCATTGATCCAAATTGAGTGTGATGACAGAGAAATCATGTCCTTAAAGAAGAAACCTAAAGTATAAGAGATAACAAGACCAGACAATAAGGAATCAGTGTTTTTTCTAAATTAAAGGGAACAATCCTTGAACTTTGTTCAAATTTCACTGTTCTTTCTCTGGGTACAGATGGTATTCTCTATTGCAGATAGGCCCAAATTGTTCCTTATTGTTGCTCTGATGAAATAAGTGTGTCCATCAAGGTTAATCATCACCCCCATGTTGCTGTTAGGGTATACCATGTTATTCTGTTTCTGTTCATCTCACTTCTCATCAGTTCATGCAAATCCCTCCAGGCTTCCCTGAACTCCTGCCCCTCATGCTTTCTAATAGAACAATTGTTTCATGACATACATATACCACAATTTACTAAGCCATTCCCCAATTGAAGGACATTTACTTGATTTCCAATTCTTTGCCACTACAAACAGGTCTGCTATGAATATTTTTGTACAAGTGATGTTTTTACCCTTTTTCATCATCTCTTCTGGGTATTGACCCAGTAGTGGTATTGCTGGATCAAAGAGTATGCACATTTTTGTTGCCCTTTGGGTGTAGTTCCAAATTTCTCTCCAGAAATGCTGGATGAGTTCACAGCTTCACCAACAATGGAATAGTGTCCAGGACTTAATTTCTTTTGAGCATCAATCAACTTTTCATATTGATTGATAATATGAGTGTGCCATCATTTTGGCTTTATGTCTGTATAATTATAGATTTTGAATTGGCAGAAACCGTATAGGTTATTAATCGAACATGCTGAATTTATATCTGTGTTAACTGTCCTGGAGAGATGGGAAACTAACTTTCACGGTCCACAAGACAGTCCAAATTGAATCTGGTCCATTAGTTCTAAATCCATTGCTTCTTCTCATAAAATTATCATGTTGTACATGAAATTGTCTACTCTGGATCACTCTTGTCATTGATAACATTCTTCAAGCTATTTTCTTTGAATAGAGATTTGAATTTCTTTTTATTTTTTTTTTTGAATAAAGGTCTGGATAAACCCAGAGAGCCATGTGAACATGAAGACATACATTTTTCCATTATTATTCAGGAATTTATAATGGCCTGTATACTTTTATCCAGTGAGCAGAAGTACAGTCTCAGATTACCTTCAATTTTATTCATTATTGGAGAATCACTTCAAATTATCTATCTTGTGATAAATCAATTATACTGAATGATTTATTTGTTTTTATCACACTGACTCTTTTAACCATTTCTATGTCCTCCTAGATTTTTTGTTTTGTTTTGCTTTGTTTTTACATCATATTCCAAGGAAATTATGAGGAGTATGCCTACTTACTAGTTCAAAAAATATTAGAGCCTGACTTCATTGATGCGAGCAACAGCTACTCTGTAACTTAAAGGTTCCAGCTACCTTCCTATGAGTAATTGTCCATTCTCCTGAATACATTTTAATGCACCTAATGTGAATGGCTCAGCCCATAGCTATTGCTTAATTGAATTTGACATGCCCCTGTAATTGGAATGATACACAGCTACAACCAGGTTGAAGAGATATTTTAATATTACTTATGATGAAAAAGAGTATGGAATAGTAGAATGGAATAATTAAGTAACAGCAAGGCATAAAATCAGAGAAGTACCTCTACTATTTAACCAGTTGGTTCTTTTGCCAACTCTTAAAGGCTATGTATTTTAGAACAGTTTTAAATCTACTGGTAGACTAGTCAAATGAAATTATAGATCTAGTCTAAAGAATATCTATTTTTCTGCGTAGTCTATATAATAAAATATAACACATTTTGAGAAAGTGAAACAATAATCACAACATATTTGTATAGAAATTTAAGTTTTCAAAAAGCTTTAGGTATTTTTAATTTAACTCCTACAAACCACATTGTTAAAGAAAGTAGGCACTACTACTGTCTCAAAAATATTGATGATTAACCTTATACTCAGAGAAGGTCAAAATAGATAAATGATTTACACATAAAGGGTGATATTAAAATGATTGACATACAGAAATTTTGGAATCATGAGGAAATTTGCTTGTCACATCTTTGTATAAAGAAGAGTTTGTAATAAAACAATACAGAGGATCACAGGATGCAAAATGCATTATTTTTATTACTTGAAGTTAAAATGTTTTTAGATACAAAACAAAAATGGCTAAAATGACAGGGAGGTCAGAAAACTGGGGTAATGAGAGAAATTTAGAGCAAGATCACCTAATAAGGGCCTCATTACTTAAATATTTGGGTCAAATTTATAAGAATTTATAAGAATTATTAAAACATCTCTGAGCCACCACCTTATAGTCATCAAATTACAGAACATAAGAGAAAAGGAAAAACAGCAAAGGCTAGAGGGGATAGGGAAAAAAATTGGCATTCAAATGTACTGATGTTAGCGTATGACCTAGTCCAATCTTTTTGCAGAATGATGTGGAACTACAATCAAAGGATTATAAAACTCTTCACATCCTTTCAACCAATACTACTAATAGTAATAGTAATAGTAATAGTAATAGTAATAGTAATAGTAATAGTAATAGTAATACTAATACTAATACTAATACTAATACTAATACTAATACTAATACTTTATCTCTAGCTCAACGAAATCAAAGAAAAGAGAATGTGACTTATTTTTACAAAAATAGTCTTCAATGCTTTTTGAAGTATCTAAGAACTGGAAATAGAGGGGATGTCCATTAATGCGAGAAAGGTTAAACCAATTGTGGTACATAATTGTTATGGAATACTATTGTTGATTTCAAACCAAAAAATATGAGAAGACTTACATAAATTGAAGCAAAATGAAGTAACTAAAACCAGGAGAACTTTGTATATGTTAACAACAGTATTGTAATGTTTATCAACCATAACAGAATTAGGTACTCCAGTCAAGATCCAAGATAATTCCAAAGGAACCAAAATGAAAACAATTTCGACTTTCAAAGAGAGAACATAGATTCTGAGTGTAGTTTAAAGCATGATTTTTGCATCTTTATTTTTATTGTTTGTATATGTGTATCCAATCTAATATGGAAATATGTTTTGTATGACTTCATATGTATAATCCTATTTATTGTGATCTCAATTGGTGAGGGGAAAATGAGAATAAGAAAAATAATTTTTAAAATTGAATACTAATATTTTGTGCATCTAATTATGAAATGCATAATGACATAAAATAAACATTGGAGTTTATAATGCAGTTTAATATATTTAACATATGTATGCAAAATTCGATATTCTGTTGAGAGAAATGAATAAATATTTAAGAAAAAGATACAGAGAAACAACAACACCAAAGCTAAAAGTAAATAGATACTATAAATTTGGATTTAAGTAAGACAATTGACAAGTTATTTAATTAGCAAAATTATCAACTGGAGAATGGCATTATTCGGTGAAGATAAGAGATATGTGGATGAAATGGATTAAATAGGAAGTCATATGATAGATCTACGAGTATTTGGAGATCTGCAAATGTCTGCACACAGCTTTTGTTGAGTGTTCTAGGTATCAAGTCTTGTTCTGTTCAACATTATCAACTAATATTTCTATGAAACTGCATCTTTATGAAACTGAAGGATAATATGAAATGACTCGATTTAGTTAATTTTCAAAAATGCTGAATTGTAATAGAGAGATAAATTGATAGGTAGCAATGATGTACCAAATCTAAAAAAGGAGAACTTAACTAAAAATTTGGCTAAAAAACTATAGACATGATAGTAGAAATTGTAAATATGATTAGGAAAAAATATCCTGAAGAATCTCTTGAAAAAATATCTTGAAGAGACTTTGAGGCTTTATTTGCCATCCCAAAATTAGTCTTCTTGGTAAAATGGTAGCCAAGAATTTAACTTGAATTAATAAATCATAGTGTTTTCAAAAATGGAGCTGATAATACTTTTTCTTTATAAGTATACATTAGTAATGTTGTAATTTTTCCTGGGTATCATGTTATGAAGAAAAACTTCTATGTATTAGAACATGTCTAAATAATGGTGATCAGGAAGATGCAAGAACTACTGGAAACCATCTTAATAAGAAACCATAAAAAGAACTGAAAATGTTTAACCTGGAGAATTTTTGAGAGATGGGGCATGATAGACATTTTTAAAGTTTTTAAACAGTTGATAGTGTAATGTGTGTAATTCTAAATATTTTATATTCTAAATGTTTTACAGAGGTAACACCAGATATTGCCCTAGAAGACAGGATGCCCATAGAAATGAAACACAGGATACCTATAGAAACGGAAAACATTAAAAACATTGGCTAACCCAAAGAAGCAAAAACATGAAGATACAGTCAATTCAGATTACCTTCTTAGGAAAATTGAAGTCCATAGATGCGCTATCTCTCCCCAGAATCAAAGGCTTGATGCTTTAGTTTAAAAAACAAGTAAACCCCAAAAATTCTTTCAGAAAAAAAAATTTTTCAACCAGTCTTTACATCTTCGGTGAGCTAAGGGAATGACTTCCAGACAAGACTACAGGTTTATTATCATGACTTCAAAACTTATGAGTATTTCATGTGACCTCATGAAGTCCAGTAAAATGGAAATAATGAAATTATCAGTACTTACCAGAGAAAACAATATTGATGACAGTAAAATCTATGCAAACATAAACTGATAAATGTACTCCTTTCATTCTTAAATATTAATTCCTTCCTGCTCCCCAATACCCACAAATACTTTTTATATTCACATAGACCTGCTGTATCATGACTTGTTTTTGAGGAATCTTGGAATTTTCAATGTAAAGAACTTTGGTCCCTCAAGTCAAGAGATCCTAGGCACAAATTTAGCCTCTGATATTTACTAGTTGTACAACCCATGAAAAGTCACAATTTTCTGTCTCAGTATTTTTTTTGAAATAGTGATCAATATCAACTACACATTGTTGTTGTTATTATTTCCAAACAATACTTCTAATATGCCTGATGTAGTACCTAGCATATAATTGCTCTTCATCCTATGTTTCAAAAAGGATTAAAGAACTTATAATGCTATGTATTGACTTCTGTGTGAATTGGATTTAAGTGGGGAAGAGTTCCACAAACCTGACAGTCCTACTCTCATAGAATCATAAAAGTCCAGTGTCAAGACAAAAGACAAGATGTTTAGTGATAATTTTGGATATAGTGATATCTTGAAATCTTCTATGTCTGATCAAACTTTAAGTGCTCCACTTAAGTACATCAACTGACTCAATAGCCATTGGTACAAATTGTTTTCATCCTCCCAATCTACTGGGAGTAGTTTTCATATACGTAGGATAGATATCTCCATACCTTAATGATGAGTTTGAGGTCTGTTGTTTACCTTTTATTTAGTATGTAGTAAGAACTTAATAAATACTTGATGTGTTCCCTTTCTTCTCCGTGCTTTGTTCATAGTACTAGAGTGCAACTGAGAGTTAACATTCAGATGAAATATGAGAACTAAATAAGTCAAGGGTTAAATATATTTAGAAAGATAATAGTCACACTGGTTTCAAATTAATTTCAAATTAATGTATTAAGTTTCAAACCAGCACTCATACAATAATTCATGTTTGCTCTATCTCCGTAGAAGTTTTCTTTACTTATAATTCTAATAGTCAGATGAAGCAGAAATTTGACTTGCTTTTTATGGTTTTATAGAACTCAAATGATAGAAGTAGCAGAGTCAGATGTCAGATTTGAATATAAGGGAGCAAGAAATATGAAAACAAATTGTGCAAGACCTCTGATCACGATGGCACGGAGAAGCCAGGCACAGTTGAAAACTCTGCTGGCTTTTCCTCAGACAAGATTCAAGCCTCTTAACAGGTTTTAGATTGACAGAATCCACAGAAGAACAGAGCAGAACATCTTCCAGCCAGGGTTGTCTTGGAGGAGCATGGGCATGCCCAGGGCAGAGAGCGGAGGATCAGAGAACTAGAGGCAGTGTGAAGCCAGGACACTAACCTGAGAACCACAGTAGAAGCCTTTTCAATATTCATGGTGGGAAGACTGTTAGAAAAGTTTTAGGCAGTGCTTTAGGCACCCATTTGGCCAACTTGGCTTCCAGAAGAGCCCTCAGCTTTCCTATGGGAGTGCCTTTCTCCAGTACAATCACAGAACAGTCCCAGGGGTTCACACCTTGCCCCAAGGTCCTGGTGCAGGAAGTTGGCTTCTGTAGCAATGATTATCCAGAGAGAGAACCTCTGGTATTTCCAGTTCTGACAAATTAGCCCAGTGACTGGGTTGCATGGGTACAGTCCAGATCCAGCCTTAGGCATAATGAGTGGGATGGTGACATTGACAAAAGAGACAAACCAGATAAAATTTCTGGCATACTTTACTAGATGGTCCACTGAGGAAGACCCTGAAGCTCCCAAACCCCTTGAACAAAGCCTCTAGCATTCTCAACACGGAAGGTCTGAGAACCAGCCCCATCCCCAACACAAAACCCTAGGGAAACCTTGCATCCCAAATTTAAAAAAAGGCCAGCACAAAGCAGGGTCTATTGAATCTTACCTTGGAGATAAAGGATACTAGCTCAGACAAGGAGGAAAATTGAACTGATCTCCAACCCAGAAAGACTTTTTAGAAGAGATCAGAAAGGAGTTTAAAAATCAAATGGAAGGGGCAGCTAGGTGGCACAGTGGATATTGCACCAGCCCTGGAGTCAGGAGTACCGAAGTTCAAATCTGGCCTTGGATACTTAATAATTACCTATCTGTGTGACCTTGGGCAAGTCACTTAACCCCATTGCCTTGAAAAAAATCTAAAAAAAATCAAATGGAAAAAATTGGAAAAGAAATGCAAGAAAAATTCAATATCTTACAACAAAAAAAGAACAGAAAAAACAAATCCTTTAAAAATGCAAGTGGACAAATGCCAAAAGAAAATATTCCCTCAAAAACACAGTTGGGCAATTGGAAAAGGATAGGAAAAATAGAATTAAGCAAATGGAAGGAGATGGAAAAGATAAATGAAGAAAATTATTTTCTAAACTAAAAAGATTCATAAGACACAAAGAATCTGTCAAACAAAAACAATAAAATGAAAAATTAGAAGAAAATGAAAAATGCCTCATTATTAAAATAAATGACCTGGAAAATAGATCCTAGGAACACAATTTAAGAATCATAGGAATACCTTGAATTAAAAAAAAATCCTGGTTTCCTTATTTCAGGATATAATTAAATAGAACTGCCCTGATATCCTGGACCAGATTGCAAAATAGTCACTGAAAGAATCCATCAATCTCCTCCTGAAAGGGATTCCAAAAGGAAAACACTCAGGAATATTGTGTCCAAACTACAGGATTATCAGATCAAGGAGAAAATCCTGCAGATGGTCAGAAAGAAGCAATTAAAATACCAGGGAGCCACAGTCAAAATTATACAGGTCCTGGTTGCATCAACATTAAGGAATCAGGGACAGCTAGGTGATGCAGTGGATAGAGCAACAGCTTTGGAGTCAGGGGTACCTGAATTCAAATCTGTCCTCAGACACTTAATAATTACTTAGTTGTGTGGCCTTGGACAAGCCACTTAATCCCATTTGCCTTGCAAAAAGCCTTAAAAAACCCATTAAGGAATCAAAGATACTGAAATATGATATTCCAGATAGTAAGAGAGCTTGGATTACAACCAAGAATTCATTATCCAGAAAAACTGGACTTTGTCTTTCAGGGGAAAAGATGAATATTTAATGAAACAGGTGACTTAATTTTTTTAATGTAAAGACTAGAGGTGAATAGAAAATATGATCTTCAAACAGAAGACTCAGGAGATTCATTAAAAGGTAAACATGGAAAAAGAAAAAGAATCATTATCTAGCTAGTTACATCCTCACCTGGGAGGAAGATTCTCATAATTCTCAAGAATTTTACTTCTATTAGAGGAAATATAATTAGGTTGAAGGTATGTCCATGACATTGAGAGAATGATTTAAAAAAAATATTTCACTAAAAGGAGAGACTAAAGAGACAGGCAGAACTACCTGAATCTTACTCTGATCAGATTTGACTCAAAGGGGGATAACACACACACACACACACACACACACACACACACACACACACGCACATACACACAGAGAGAGACACACACACACACACACACAGTCAATTGAGTTTAGAAATATATCTTACCTTTAAAATAATAGGAAGTGAAATGGAAGAGGGAAAGAGGGACTGATAGAAGGGAGGGAATGGAGAAGGGGAAAAGGGAAAGAAGAAAGAAAAGGGAGGTGAATGGATAGAAGGGGATACATACATTGAGGGAGGCATTCAGAAGTAAAAATCGTGAGGAGGGATAAGGTGAAAGAAGGTGGCAAATTCAAAAGGAGTGGAGATAACATGAAGGACAATAAAGAGTAAATAATTTTAACTTTTTATGTGAATGGGATAAAATCTCATAAAAGGGAAATGGATAGTAGAGTGGATTGAAAAACCTTAATTCCACATAAATATTATGCTAATGAGAAACATATTTGAAATAGAGACAAACCCACAGAATTAAGGTAAAAGACTGGAACAGAATATATGCATCAGCTGAAGTGAAAAAAGCAGGAGTAGCAATCCTTATCTCAGAAAAAGCAGGGCAAAAATTGATCTCATTAAAAGAGATAAGGAAAGAAACTGTATTCTCCTAAAAGTAACCGTAGACAATGCAGTAATTTCAATATTAAACATGTATGTACCTAGTTAGCATCCAAATTCTTAGAGGAGAAGCTAAATGAGTTACAGGCAGGTATAGATGGCAAAGTTCTACTGGTGGGAGACCCCTACCTTCTCTCTCTCAGAATTATACAAATCCAACCTTAAAAAAAAAGAAGGAAGTTAAAGATGTGAATAGAATGCTAGAAAGCTTAGATATGAGAGATCTCAAATGAGGATAGAAAGGAATATATATCTTTTTTTTTCCTCCTGTGGTACATGATACCTATACAAAAATTGACCAAGTCTTTGGACATGCAAATCTCATAATGAAATGCAGAAAGGTAGAAATATTAAATGCATTTTCTAAGGACAAAGATCTTGTTTAATACATTAAACAAAGGTCTACAGACCTCAATGCAATTTGCTAAACAAATTGCTAATCTAGTTTCTTCTCAATAAGAATACTATCAACTGAACTTTCTTATGTGCCATTTCCAATCACTGATATTTCTCTTTGCTTCAAGAACAGGTTGGCAGTTCACAATTCCTGCTAAAAACTACAGCAAACATTTATTCTAATTAATGGTAATTGTCTTTCTCCTTTTTACTAGAGGTTCAGAAGAAATGTCTTCTTTTCTGATGTTAGTATTGTGTTTTTTTTTTCCCTATCCTTGCTTCCTTGAGTAGAACATTATCCTTTCTTCCATCAATGAAATTCTTAAATCTTACTGTCTGTAGATACATTAGAGATACTAAGTTCCCCAGTGGATAGCAGTAAAACAAGTTCCTAAACTTCTCTTCACTGAGGACAGCAGGAGTTCTCTGTTCCATTTTTAGTTAATTTCCACCTACTCTATAAAAGGGTTATTGGTTCACAAAAGTTGCAATGAAGAATAGGGAAATTGTTTGAGTTAGTGATTTCTAACACTATTTTTCTGAATCAGAGTATTCCATTTCAAAGGATACCTTAATTTTTTTTAAAACTTAATAAATCTTAATTCAAGTTCAAAAAAAGTCATGAACTACTTTTAGGACGTTATTGTAAGGAATTAAGACAAGTGCTGCCATACACTCCCTATTCCTTTTAAAAAATTTATTATTTTCATCCATATGAACATGTATATTTTTAAGTTACAAAATTTTCTTCCACCCTCCATTGCCACCCCCCTCCCCTCAGTGGTAAACAGTTTAGCGTTGTACATACATATTTTCTTTACAGATTAGTTTACAAATCAGTTATTTTTTATACAAGGAATTAGGATTGAGGGAAAGAGATACATAAAAAATAATATTTATAAAATATTCATTGAATTTTGAAGGGAAGTTTGTATATGTGTGTGTGTATGATTTCTGTTGTTTTATTTTTCTTCCTCCAGATGGGGATAATATAGTCTATAACCTGTCTAATATAGTTGTCCTGACTCTCTGAACTGCTGAGAGAAACTGCTTCCATCAAGGTTTTTCATCTTGCAATGTTGTTGTTGATGTGCACATTATTCCCTTGGTTCTACTCCCTTTGTTCAGCATTAGATCGTGTAAGTCATTTCATGCTTCTCTAGATTCTGACTCATTATGATTTCTTATAGAACAATAACATTCCATAGCATTCATGTACCTTAACTTGTTTAGTCATTCCTTAATTGATGGGCATTCCTTCAATTTCCAATTCTTTGCCACTAAAAAAGAGCAATTATGAATACTTTGGAACATATAAGATTTTTCCTATTTTTTTATAATTTGTTCTGGATATAGATCTGGAATTGGAATTGCTAGATCAAAGGGTATGAACAGTTTTATTGCTGTTTGGGCATGGTTTCATAGTGCTCTCCAGAAAAGTTGGATCCATTCACAACTCCACTAGCAATGTATTAGTGGCCCAATCCACCCACAACCTTTCCAACATTGATCATCTTCTCTTTTTCTCATCTTAGCCAATCTGATAGGTGTGAGGTGATACCTCATTGTTCTTTTAAAGTGCATTTCTCTAATCAATAATGATTTGGAACATTTTTTCACATAATTATATATATATATATATATATATATATATATATATATATATATCTTTGATTTCTTTACTTGAAAACTGTCTATTCATATCCTTTGATCATTTATCAATTGGGAAATGATTTGGAACCTTATAAATTTGATGCAATTCTCTATTTCAGAAATGAGACCTTTAGGGGCAGCTTAGTGGCATGGTGGATAGAGTACTGGCCTTGGAGGAGTCAGGAGTACCTGAGTTCAAATCCAGCCTCAGACACTTAATAATTACCTAGCTGTATGGCCTTGGCCAAGCTATTTAAGCCCATTGCCTTGCAAAACTAGAAAAAAAGGAAATGAGACTGTTATCAGAACTCCTGGTTGTGAAGATTGTTTCCTAGCTTTCTGCTATTAGTGCAAAACCTTTTAAATTTAATATAGTCAAAAATGATACATTTTGCAGTGTATAATGTGCTCTAATTTTGTTTAGTCATAAATTTATCCCCTTTCCATTGATCTGATATATATATATATATATATATATATATATATATATATACACATATGTATATATATTGTCATTCTTTGTCTACATCTTGTACTCATTTATACCTTATTTTAGTACATACTGCAAGATGTGGATCTATTCCTTGTTTTTTGCCATACTATTTTGCAGTTTACCCAACAACTTTTGTTAAATAGTAATTTTTTTTTATTCTAGAAGCTAATGTCTTTGGGTTTGTCAAATGGGAAATTTCTGTGGTCATTTACTGTGGCTTCTTTTGAATCTATCCTAATCCACTGATCCATTACTGTATTTCTTAACCAACATAAGGAATTTTTCATGACTGCCAATTTATAGCATAGATTTAGATCTCTTAGAACTTGGCCACCTACCTTTGCATTTATTTTTATCAGTTCCCTTGCTTTTCTTGCTCATTTGTTGATCTGGTTGAATTTTGTTACTATTTTTTCCTTGCTTGGTAAAGTACTTATTTGATAGTTTGGTATGGCATTGAATACATAATTTAATGTGGGTAGAATTATCATTTTTATTATATTAGTTCAATATAACCATAAGCATTTGACATTTCCCCAATTATTTAGATCTGACTTTATTTGGGTGAGAAGTGATTTATAATTGTGTTCATACAATTTCTGGCTTTGTCTTGGGAGGTAGATTCCCAATTATTCTTATTTAATGTTGTCTATAGTTATTTTAAATGGAATTTCTCTTTCTATCTCTTTCTCATGAACTTTGTTTTTACCCTCCCTACCCCAACTACAAATTTTACTGTTCTCTAGTTTGTAGTTGTAAACTTCAGTATCTTCTCCATCATCTTGCTTCCTTAATGTTTAATTTTCTTAAAACTATGTGCCTTTCTACTCAGTTTAACCATATAGTTTTTGATTATATAATTACCCTTTGTCAATAAAATGGAAATTTCAGGAAAAAATGACAACCAAAGCTTATTATCTTCAATTTTTAAAATTGGTCATTTGCATTATGTCATTTGGTTATTTCTAATGCTTTTTCCCTTCCTTTTGATACTTCTCTAAAAACATATCTTAAATTGATCTATGTTTTGCATGGCTACCAATGTAACTATATCAGATTTCTTTCTGTCTTGAGGAAGGAGAAGGGAGGGAGCATAATTGTAAAATGCATTTTCTTGCAAAAAATAATTGGTAAAAACTGCCATGGTATGAAGTTGGAAAAACAAATAAAATATTTATGTTAAAATATACTAAATGGTCTGAAACTGAGTGAACCTTACCAGAAACTATTGTTTTAATCATTTTTTAAGCACTGCTGATCTTTTATGGAGCCTGGATGATCCTTTCTGTTATGTTGTAGAGTGGGTTCTTATTTCATTTAATGGTTCTAATATAACTTTTCTATTCTGCCAAACAAAGCAAAATTTAAATAAACAGACAAAATTCTCTTTTCTCTTGCATTTAAGGCCTCAACTAATCTATCTTCAGTGTCTTATTGAAATTAATTTGCCTTCATATACTCTCTATTAAAATAAATAATTTTTTTAAATTGTACAATTCATTTTTACTTAATTCTCTCCAAACTCATCCTTTTCACTGTTTCTTATGTCTGGGTCTGTCTGTCACAACATCATACCTTTTCACATTTACTGCCATTAAAATCCTTTTGCTTTTTTTAATGGCTACTGTAAATCTGAATCTTTCCCTAAATCCCCTCTCACATTCCACAAATCATTTAGAGTGATTTTTAGGAAATATTATTTAATAGATTCTGAGTTTTTTGAAGGGCAGGAAAAGGACACTTTCTATTTTGCATATTTTGTTCCAAGCACAATACAATAAGTATAGTCATATCCAAAATGTATAAATGATTAGTGACTTACATTTATGAAGCACCATACATTTTGAAAGTAATTTTAAGCACATCATTTCAATTGATTCCATGAATAGGATTTTAATCTGATTTTTTATAGATAACTACCAGAGTAGTTAAGTGATTTTGGGGTTATCTTATAGTTATAAAACAAAATAGTCAAAACTTGAACCCATATTTTCTTAGTACAATTTCAAAGTTCCCCCTCCCCCACTACTCTTTGAATAAATAGTTTTTTGCGTGTGTCAGACATGTATACAATTTTGTGAAATTAGTACCACAAAATAAATAAAAAGACATTCCTTAAGGTTTTGGATTTTTTTATTCCTGTTTGTTTTTTAAAGGCAGCACTAGTAACCCACAATAGAGAGCCTAATCTTAAATTTCAATGTTCTTTTCACCAGTTGCCTTTATTTCCTATCATAGAAAGTACAAATTAAATTGAATCAGTCTGCTCATCATAAAATGATCAATAGGTAAATACAAGGGAAAGTTTTGACACATAAAAAGATGTGGGTAAAAATTTATATGTTAGGGATTGTTTTGTATGGGAGCACTGTAAATTGTGATCACATGGTGTCCTTGAGTACCAGAGTCTTGTCTTACTAAGTACCATAGGCATGGGAGTAGATTAGAGACTGGAAAGGTATTTAAGCACTGGTGCATTGATAAATAAATGGAGCACTTGGAGATCTTGAGGGAGTATTGTTTCTCTTGTCATTCTTGTCTCCTGCCACCCCTTCAGCAGTTGGCTGGGGAAGATTGAGGGAGTCTAGACGGGTACTCAACATATGGTGTCC